>NC_056725.1:375637003-375904503 GCF_019279795.1 Protopterus annectens
TGTGAAATAAGTTAGAATACTTGGACAACTGTGGGCTTGTGTGAAACAAGCTTGATATACATTATTGTGTTCATAGTTATGTTTTTTTACCTCAGACATCTGAGGTGTGCACACAAAATGGGGCTACAATGGCTATACACAGAGGCTATCTGTGGAGGAGAATGGTTAACATTAGCTGTCAAGATTAAACAGTCATTAGTTAGGCTTTGCAGGGCTAGTATTCATTTGTGTAAAGCAATGTGGAATACTGAAGTGGAATACTGAAGTGTCCATTCAGTAATCACAATCAAACATCTGAGGTATTCATAGTTAATCAGTCATAAATTATAGTTACGGTCATTGGTGGGTTATGAGGATAGCAGTTTGAGTAATCTTAAATCAGGAAACTGAATCCAAAAGAACATGATTATATACATTTGCTTCTAAAAATAGAAGAATAGGATTACACATCACATTTATGGCACCAATAATTAGAATGAGAAGGATGGTTAACTGGTTACTCTCTTCCTGCAGTGGCTGTGAAACTGCCAGATATAAAAATTCTTTCAGATCCTCTGCCAGACCACATCAAACAGCATTTAAGAAATTTAGATTTGTCACTACCCCTTGTGATAACTTGACCCCCAATTGATGGCAAAACATTTTTGGGATGACCCACAGTGTGGAATCACATTTGTGGATGCTAGGTGAGAAATATTCAAGATAGAGGTTATGCAGAAAGCTAAAGCTTTTATACAAATGAAACTGAGGGATAATACTGCTCGGTATAAACATTTGCTCAATCAAATTAAGCCCTTGAGAAGGATAACAAGATATAATGCTGTAACAATTCCAAGATCTTAATAGCAGTCTATTTAACAATATCTTCAGGTCTGTATTTTCAAAATCTGACAATAATAGGAACGACTATCCAAACTAATAGTCTTAACAATTCACTGATATTCATTTTATAGGTAGCTGTCTCATATCCAATATCAAGAAGCCAGTATTTCAGAGTGTCCAGTAGAGAAGATTATCTCACAAAGCCTATGAAGCTGAATCTATCACATTTTTTCAAATGCTTCTCACTAAGGGGTAATTCCAAATCATGGGCAGGTAAGTGTCATTTGTTTGTGAGCATCTCCAGCAGGTATTAGTACTAAAGCAGTTACATTAGATCTGTGTAGATGGAGAATATTACCACGTGTGAATTGTTTTAAATTGCAAAAAGCCTAAAGGGGGCGTGCAGGTATTAGCTTAAACCTAAGACCATCTCCCATTGAAATCCATGACCTTGTCCCATTGAAATCTACAGATATAATTACCCACCACAGCACATTAAAACACAATCTGTAACTTTTTACAAAAGACATCTGACTAGTATTCAGAGAAAGTGACCTAGGAGGTACTGCTTGCAAAGACAGTCTTATAGTATAGACTTTCTTTTCAAGTGCCATGCTTGCTAGTGAATTTGTATGACTTCATGAGAGGCAGATTGACCTTAGTCACAGGTATTTCCAAAGTGGAAAGATAACCTTTGAGACATTTTTTGGACAATCATGATCTTTAGGAAAGCCCTAAGTCAACAAAAGCAATCACAACAATAAATTATGCTGAGGGAAATCCAGCATTGGCTGTTGAGTTAATCAAATATTTCTCTGAATTCCAAATACTATCTCAAACTTAAGGGTCACAGAACCAATAAATCCTTTAAATAGGTATGTTTATAGTCTTCCAGGATTTCAGACATGGTCCCTACCATCTAGACTTATCCTATCCTGGTGCATATGAATTAGTACTTGTTTAGGTAGAAGTCAGATTGTGGGACGGACTAAGTGTGCAATGTTTAATGTTCATTAAAGGGAGTAGCTTTCATCTGTTAAAGACCACAAGATGAATAATCTTGAAACTATCTAATGTGAATAAATCTTCTTTAAATGGATATTGACTCTAGGCAAAAATTTGATGGTATCTAATACAAAACCTTAGAACTTCCAGACAGAAGTTAAGGTCCATTCCCATCCTGTACCACAACTGCTGTTGAGCTACTCCTTAAGTCATTTTTCTATTCATACTGACTGTGGTGGGACCTCACTGCTCCCCCAGGTTGGTTTAGCTTCTCCCACTTGGGACCTTTTCTTTCAATGTTTGAGATCCTAGGATGGTAGTCTTCCCATAAAACAATTATGACTATTTTATGTACTGTAGCTGGTAATGGAGTTTTAAATGGTTGGATAGATACTTAGCAAAAATAGGAACATGGACAGATATTCTATCAGGCAGCATTAATCTTTAAGAAAACATTTAAACTGCAGAACTGGCTACCTGCAAATTTGTGGAACAGGTCACCCAAGAATGGTTTAGCACTAAACTCTGGCAGCCTACTGTGATCTAGGGCAACTGTAATACCCAGATACACAATGGTATATACCCTTAAATGGGATAGAAGTGATAATTATCTTGCTTTATCCTCATTCTGGAAAAAATATAATTTTCTTATGATTTTTCTGCAGACCCACCAAACTATGCCAGTATTTCTAGCAACTGAGAAAAGTGTGTGATAGGTTCAGTCAAACTAATGATACCCTCATCAGAAAGCCATGAGGAAATAAATAAATGCATGGGTGAGAGCTCAATGCACCATGTGTGCAGAAACAGTCTAAGATAAAAAGCTAGCACTGCAATACTGCAAGAAGCAACACAAAATTTATGTGGGATTGTAGGCATCCCTGATGCACTTCTTTCTTGTGTGGAAAAGGGTATCTCAAACACAATGTGACAATCTGTACTAGAGTGCTGGCATATAATAACTGGCACATAGTGACAAAAGGTCCTGTAATAACAAAACCACCCTAATATCCTGCAAAAAATGCCATCTGAATATGTCAGCAACTTTTATGGGTCAAGACAGGGAGTAATCATTGGGGTATCACTGTTCTAAGAAAGTTGAGCCATATTTAGCCAAAGGTGAATTCCACATGAATGTCCTTTCAGAAAGCTTTGCTTCAGTTTGGTTAAGTTTGGGTAATAGCAGCTCAGGCCTCTTCACCAGAAGTTTAGTGAAAAGTTGACTTTAATCTGAAACAAGACAATATGTTTGCATTTGGAGAGACCATGCAAATTATGTTCCTCTTTGTGGAAAAGCAAGATTGTGACCAGATTTTAGAAGTACGACAGGTGAAAAACAACAGTGAGGGGTTTAAGACCACCTTAAAACTCTTATAGAGTAGTACTGGGATATGATCAGACTCCAGGGATTTTCTTGCTGGAAGATATTTAACAGCATCCAGGGTTTCTGTTTTGGAAATGTGGTTTCAGTAATAAATCTTATTCTTGGACCAATGGAGGTCAAAGTTACAATGGAAATTATCAATATCATAGGGTAAATGCTTAGACACACTGACTGGTTTAACTATGAATAAAAATGGCTCTTAATGTTGCAAATGAAACTAGCATCCTGAATAATATTGCCTGTTTTATCACAATAAAAATGAGTGAGTCCCTCCCTCTTCTCCTTAATCATCTGTGCTAACACTTTAGTGGAATTAATATTCTTTTACCATTGGAGATTCCTCCATTTCTCAATCCTATCATGTAGTGGTGAAAACTGGAAAACTCTATAATCTTTCTTGTCTGACCTATACAAAAATGACTCCAAAACGAAAATGCTAGCAAGTATGACAGGTGCACGAACCACAGTAACTCGAATGTAACACAAAAAGGCCAGCACCAGGGAATGAGGCAGAATAATACAAAAATTAAGACAAAAATGTTTATTAGAACCAGACCGGTTTCAGCTTATAGCTTTCTTCAGTGGCAATACATGAAATGTGGTTGACAGATTGCATTTAAATATTAGAGCCAACAAGGCAAATAATGACATCATTTCCTGTAGGATCCAGAAAAAAGTTTTACAAATAAAATACATATTGGTGTATGTATAAAAAAAAATGTATGTATAAGAATCATAACAACAAACATTGAATGTTCAAAAAAATAAAAAAATAATATTCAAAAAGATTAATATTCAAAAAATGTTTTTGATTGAATGTATTCAAAAAAGTTATTATATAAATTATTATATAAATTATGAATTGATACCTGGACATTGAGTCAAAACTTAAGAAAAGTATTATAACTTATCATTGAGACCTGGGGAAAAAAGACCCCTCAGTTTCACTATCCATTTCTTTTCTTTGTTGTTTAGTAAGTCATGCCATCCTGTTCTGAAATCTTTATTTCCAAAAATTCTATCAATAATAGTGAAAGTAAATTTAGCTGTTGAGTGAGTAAGTGAATGTTTGTACAATGCATTGGTCATTCTACCATTCCGAATGTCCCCCAAATGTTCAGACATACAACATCTAAATTGTCTTGAGGTCTGACCAATATAAAATGCTTGGCATGTACAAGTTACTAAATAAATGACCCACTCACTTACACAGTTGGCAAAGCACTTAATATCAAACAATTTATCTGTATTTTTGCTAGTAAAGTTCTTAGTTTTGAAGATGTATTTGCAAAATGAGCAATGTCCACATGGATAACACCCCACCAATCTATCTCCAGAAAGAGTGGTCTGACAAAAAAGGATGGATTGAGACGTGACCCTATTGTAATAAGAAAAATGTGACCGAAGAGTTTTGCCTTTTCTATATGAAAATTTGCATCTATCCCCCAACCAGTCATCTATTCTTATATTACTTTTGAGTATATTCCAGTTTTTATTAATAATATCTGTGAATTGAGAAGTATTCCTCCCAAAAGTGGTAACTAGCCTGATATTATCCTGTTTGTCCCGAGAATCTGTTGATTTATATGATAATAAACTTTCTCTGGATTTATTAGATGCCCATATAGAGGCATTGTGGACATTCTCATGCTGGTACCCTCTCTCTAGAAATCTATCAGTCAAATCTTGTTGATATGTGGTTAAATCTTATTCAGAAGAGCAAATTCTTCTAATTCTCAGAAATTGTGATTTGGGAATATTCTTGATTGTATGTCTGGGATGTAAACTGAAGGCATGTAGCAAACTGTTATATTGAGAATACTTCCTGTAAACTGTAGTTCTAAGTGTATGGTCGGGTTTTCGCCTCAAATGTACATCTAGAAAATCCATTTCTTGTGCATGATAGTTAACAGTAAATTCAACACCCCACTTATTACAATTAAGAAACTCCACAAATTCTAAAAGATATTCTGATCCCCCTCTCCAGACCAACCAACGGTCATCCAAACAGCGCCGCCAAATATCAATCTCAGGTAAGTATAAATTGTGCATACCATCATAGATAATCTGTTCCTCTATATACCCCATAAATAAGTCCGCATAAATAGGGGCAAAAGAAGCCCCCATAGCTGTGCCCTGAATTTGCCAGTAGCATTGGTCTTGGAAATAAAAAACATTCCTGGTGAGTATATGTTCAGCCATACAGACTAAAAGAGTGTTAAAACCAGGAGGATAAATGTTAGTTCTATTCAACCAAAATTCCAATGCCATCAATCCGGCCCAATGGGGAATGCAGGTATATAAAGACTTCACATCAAGAGTGCACATAAGCCAATGAGATTCCATTTGGGATTCCGAAACTATTTGAAGAAATTCAGTAGTGTCTTTAATTCTAGCCCTGATGTATACCAGTAGGGGCTTTAAATACTCCGTTAGATAGGCGGACAAGGGTTCAGTAAGTGAACCTATTCCCGAGACTATAGGTCGACCCGGAGGTTCAAAAAGAGATTTGTGGATTTTAGGTAAAAGATATAAATATTGTTTACGGGGGTCACGTACTGTTAGTTGAATTCTAGTTTTGGCACTAATAATCCCCTCCTCTACTGCAGATTCCAGAAAGGCATCTATAGCTTTTTTGAAATTTGGGGTTGGGTCTACAGGCATGTGGAAATAATGTTGATTGTTTGACAACTGTCTTTTACCTTCAGCCCAGTAATAACTGGAATCCATAATGACTATAGCCCCACCCTTATCTGCTGGAAGAATAACAATATCGGTATTGGATTTAAGATCAAGTAGTGCCTGTTGTTCATCCATGCTAAGGTTCTCTCTCAAGATGTTACCTGAACCCAACAGATGGTGCAAATCTTTAATGATGGCTTGTTGAAATACATTTACATGTTTATCCACAGGTGGATTGAAATTAGATGGTAGGAAGCGAAATTCAGTAGATCTTTGAGTGTTATCTTGTTGATCAAAAAACAATTTTAAATTGATCTTACAACAAAAAGCCAAAGTATCAGCAACAAAATCACTTTCGTCCACAAAAAATCCTGGAATATAGCCAAGTCCTTTATTTAACAGAGTTACTTGATGAGAAGTTAGTACATAGCTAGAAATATTATGTATATTGGAAAATCTAGGATTTATTTCACAACACCCTGTAGGGTGTCTATGCCTGTGCTTACGTCCCCCCCTGTGTCTTCCAGATCCAAAGGGAATTGAGAATTTCGACCCTTTTTTAAAATAGGGAGTCATTAGCGTGGTTAGCTTCCATATCTGTAGCAGAGGATTCCTCACCAGATGTAGTCCCATGTGAGGAATCCTTCTTTAATATTGATCTAAGTCTTTTTTTACGTGTAAAAGTGGGATTATTAGGAGTCCCGGTACCCCCAGCAAACCTCACACTTCTCTGTGACTCAAAGGGTTTACCCTTTTCATAATCTTGCACATCCCTATTGAATTTGTGTAATTTTTTCTCCTTAAGACCATTCTCAAAGGCCACCAATTCCCTGGATAATTTACTCAATTTGTCCTTAAAGTTGGGTAAACTTTCATATTCATTTAACTGATTACAAGTTTCCTGCACATCACAAATATTGACTTGTACCATCCTGTCATAAAATGAGGCTAATATATTCACAAATGACATGGAGGCCCTCTGCTGAGCCAATTTCCATTCCTGTAAAAGAGTCTCATCTACTTTACTAACCAAAGGCTGATGTTTAACTCTTAAGCCTCTCGGTGTTATGTTGCAATTTTGATAGGCTTTAAAGAGCCTCGAATGCCAAATATTGCTGCGTAAAGTTCTAATTTGTTTATCCAATTGAATAAGCAAAGAACTACAACCGCCAACTGGATCATTAGTACTATTTTCTTTGGAATCATTGTCCAATCCTATTCCAAAGACTTGGATGTCATCTTTGTCTACGCGCAAACCATGTAGTCATTTATTAAGATCCATGGCAATAAGTTGTAGATTGAGTGGTAGATCAAATGTGATGTGTTATATAAGTTAGTAAATAAGCTATATATTGCCCAGAGAATCGATGGTCTGTTGAGATATAAAATAGGGAATTATTTAATAGAAAACCAGTCACAGAGAAGTATATTGCATGCCAAGGGACCAAATCACCCAAAATGACCACAGACCCAGTAAACCTCGTTATACTGCTCAGAAAATGTAAGAATGTAAAAATGGAAGCATAAGAAATACACAAATAAAATGACTACAAATTACTAAACAGTCTCAGAAAAATATAAATTCAAGCATCTTTGTATTACAATTGACCTGATGCAAAAGCTTAATATAATAAGTCACACCAAACAAAAGTTGTTTGGTCTATAATAAAGGTAAATTGTAACAAATGTGAACCATGACAATAGTCCTGATTAACAAGGACAAACCATAGCTCCAAACTGTGTATATATATATATATATATATATATATATATATATATATATATATATATATATATATATGAAAATGAGATACCTCATATATTAATGCAACACACAGAAAAGAACCTAATATAACATCTGTAATGATGATCTATATTTGTCTATGATTGGTAAATATAATACTAAATACATGACCAGCTAAATCATTGGTAAAACAAGTGTGCAAAAATTAAACTAGAAAAAAATATATACACAGATAAAGTAGAAATATATTGCAATGTTAATCTCTAAATATGAGCCAAAAGTTGGTATATGCTGAGGAAAACATACATCTGACAATCGCCCCTATTGTTCAAAGTGCTACTATCCCTATAATAATATACTAGGGTAAATCCCAACTTCTATGTTATATTGAGTACACTTGAATGCGACCAAATAGTTATAAGCAAAAAGCAAGAAAAACATCATAAAAAGATTATGCAAAACAAGTGGTCAAACACTTGAAGTTTGAATATAAGATATGCCATTGTTCCGAAAAAAGAACAAGCAACAATCTATTTATAATAAACCCAATAGGTATAAAAGGTAGTGAAATCCCAATAACTGCTGATGATAGTTCAATGAAAAAAAATGTAAATCCACTGTTCAAAAAATTGTTATCTCCTGGAAAAGCAAATGTATCCATTGCCGTTCACTGTAAATATGCACCACAATCTTGAAAATGTCCCAGTATCTTCGAAAATGTAATCGATGCCAACCAAAGTACATTCAAAATGAACAGGTGCTGATAAGTGACGAATAAGTGACGAATATTTAAAAGTTATCTTGTCTGACCTATACAAAAATGAACCAGCTCTTAAAAAATACTTGCAGTAACCATAAGAGTCAGGGGTGAAATATGTCCTTCTTCTAGATATTTTTGGGGCAGTAACCAAAGGATATCACTAGCTCTCTATAAAACACAAGAGAAATGACTTTAGCCAGTACAAAGTCGAGGAGCAGGGTAGACTCATAGGAAAGCTCCAAACCTAGCTATCAAAAGAAGATACACAAACAGCTTTTGAATATTAGATAGCATATGTTAATACCACCAGGTGACATTACTAACAACAAATACATTTCTCTATCTACTGTGTTAAGTATGTGCAACAGCCCAATAGACCCAGATGTTCAGTTATTATGCAGAAAATGCAATAAAGCACATTGAGCACATCATTTGCAATTTATAAATTGAAGAACTAACAAATAGTAATCAAAAGCACACAGCACAAGAGCGAGATAAGGCATAGCTTGCTCAATGTACTACGTACAGCCTTATGAGTTTTACTAAGAAGCAGAAAGATGGACCAGAAGTCATTTAGTTTTGCCTTAATTTAGCACAGTAGACAACTTGTGACAAAATTCTTCAGTCAGTTGTTTTGTAGACTTCCATATAGCTTTTGACTCATTGAATTGAATTTTTTTATGGGAGGCCCTGGAAGATTTCACCATTAAGGCTGCCTTTGTTAAAACAGATAAACTTCTTTATAAATACCCACTTGCAAAGTTGGAATTAATGCAGGCTTATGTATAAACCTTTTCAAATATACAAGAACACAAGGTAGGGGTCTGTGCTTTCCTCCTCCATATTTCTACTAGTTGCAGGGATTCTAACAGTCTTTGACACCACTAGAGCCATATGAGGATTAGAAATAAAAATGACCATGCCTGTATAACTAGTCTGCCCACAAATAGCTATTTTATTTGGATAGCCAGTCCACAAACTAATATTATGGTCATTCAAGTTGTGTTGACTCATTATACATCCTTATTAAGTCTTGTGAATATGGACAAAGTTTGGAAGTTCCCACACACACAATGCACACCTACATTGGTACTCAGCAATCAAGTGCATGTCAGTGGAGCTGATTATTCCCTTGAAAAAGAGAATATTGATTAGTCAAGACTAAGGCAAACTTAACAGAGTCCAGTGCTAGGATACTGTTTAAAGAGAAATGTGGGTAAAGAAAAGGGCTGAAACTAACTGTCTTTACTAGGGCCTAAGCAATTTCAGCTGTTACTCTGTATCAACAACTGTAGGATAGAGCAAATTGGTAATGAGAAGGATGATTTGAAACAGCAGGTAAAATGATCCTGTTAGATTTCTGACAAGATAACAGCTCTCTGGTATGCAGTGCCTAAGACAAGGCCATGACTAAACCTAGAAGTGAATAATTAAGATAGTAATCTAACAAGCCTTCCAATAAAACTAATAATGAACAGGTTTGCTTTGTAGCAATGGGTGACAGCAACATACATAGGGTCAAGGCGATCCTAAATAGGTTTGGCCAGTGTTAATAGCTTTCAACTTTTAACACTGTGGTCCATGACAAATGTAGGGCAGAACAATTGGCAGTCATCTGCAAGGAATAAGGACTGAGATAGGGTGAGACCTATGTATATTTTGTGAACTAAACCAACTGGATATTTCCTGAGTGGAAACTGCTTTTGTCTATACATATTAAAGACTAAAATGTTTTCAACTAAAAATAGAAACCAGGTGTTTGATATTCAGGAATTAATTACTTGCAATACAGAAAAGGTGGTCTATTTATGTACATGAATACTTCTTGTGCTGTATGTAGGGGAAACCTTAGGTTCACTCAAACAAAGATTGTTGTTCCTTAGTGACATCAGATGCTCTCAGGATAGAACTGCTTTAGTATAACACAGGAGTCAATATCCCGGAGCTATTTTTACATTAATGGTAATTAATATGTCTGTTTTTGATTTATGTAATAAATGTGAAAAACCCAAAATTCTTGATAAAATAAAAAGAAAGATGGATATTTAATCTAGGGGCTATACATGGAATGGTCATGAATGCATCATTTTGAAAATTAAATATTTTTTTTTCTCATCTACATATACAGAGTACAATTTTTAAACATTTATATGTTAAACAGATGTAACAATATTTTCTTTATAAGATTTAATATGAATATGTGTTTTAATTTAATTGATAATGTACTGTTTGTTTTAGACATATATACAATAAATACTAAATTCAATACACTGCTGTCAGATTATGCATTTTTTCTCTCTTTTAATAGTAGCTGTCAGAATGTACCTTAAAAAATATTTTATTACAGGTTCAAAGATTCACGTGTTCGCAGGTGATTACTAGGGTAATGACCTTAAAGGGCCTTTTTTTAAGCCTAGCTATGTTTCCCAAATGTATTGGACAGGTTATGATGCCATTCATATTATGGGGGGGGGAGGCATAACTTGGGTAAGAGTGGTCAAGCATGTACATGTTTTTTTCTAATAGAGACATTGGTGGTAGACCAGGGTATATTTGCAATTCCCCATCCACTGTTCCAAGTTGTGCTTGAATAAGTCCTGGCAGGAACTGAGCTTTACATTGTTAAGGAACGTTTCCCAGAGAATGTGTGTCTCCGAGACACATACCTCTCTCCAGCATGTCTTATTTATGTTGCAGATGAGGTTTAGATTTCCTAGATCAGGTGTTTCATAAGCTATTTGTTTTGCAGATCATGAGCAGCTCCATAAAAGCTGGCTCACATGATGCTTTGTAGTCCAGACATAGATCACCTCTCAGCAGTCTAGTGAAGATTGAGCATTAGGATGAATCTTTGAAGCAGTCAGTTTGGACATATTGTCTACAGCATGCATTCTTTTTGTGAGGAATCTCTGTGGATGCTCTAGTGGTTATATGCGCCTGGTTAGGTACATACCAGGGAGGGCATTGGCAGTTTATACTTCTTTTGTCCATTCATCTTAACTGCATATATATATATATATATATATATATATATATGGGTCTACTTTCTTTCATTGAAAGAACACCTCTTTGAATGCTAAGCAAATTCACGTCACTGAAAGTGCAGTTTAATGAAAATGCATTTTCCCAAAAAACAAATTAGTGAATTTCTTTTCGCTGTTTTGAGATGCTTTGGAAGTATAGGTGAGTTTTTTTTGTTGTTGCTTTTTACATGTGTAATGGGAGTGTAAGGATTTGGGCAGTTGGGGCTTTTAGATTTAGGTCGTGGTACAGTGAGAATAAGGAAATGTACCCTTTTCCCCACTGTAGTATAAACTCAGAGTTAGTATACATAATTAGCAGGGGTGTGGGAGTGCAGGGGGGGGTAGCAGGGGTGTGGGAGTGCAGGGGGGGGTTTGCCCCCCTGAAAAACTTTGTTTTTAGTGTTTATTTTAGTTTTTTTAATTTCAGTTATTTGTTTTTTTTGCAAACGTTTGTTTTCATTAAACTGCATACATATATATATATATATATATATATATATATATATATATATATATATATATATATATATATATATGCATATATATATGTATTAACACACACACACCATAGTTGACGAGAAGGGCAATCAACCTGAAGAAAAAACTCTTTCATGGACCCTAGTTAACTAAAGCAGTATGTGACCAAAATGGAGGTGGCTACAACAGCCAATTAACAGTGGACAGATTAATCTGACATTTGGTTGACTAAGCAGCACATTGTATATACAATATAATGAAAAAAGAAAAACAATTTAAAACTTTTTTTTGCAGAGGGTCATACACAGACCCCATGCTTATTACATATACAAACTCCAGGATCACACTACAGTGGGAAAAAGACAAATTCCCCGAGTCCCAATGTACTGCAGTACTTCAAAGACAAAAAAAGCTGATATGTGTAATCAGCTGATTTTTGATCACACATACCATCTTTTTTTCAGTTCAGTGAAATAAACACTCCTTTAATTCCTGGCCAAATAAACATACCCCCAGATTCATGAAGCTCGGCACAAGGCCAGTGTAAGGCCTGCGCCGGCCGTGCGGCATATAAATGGTGTAGTAGCACCATATGCATATTAATGAAGGTGCGCCGCATAGGTGCATAGGACACATGCGCGAGTGCATGGGGCGTTACTAAGCTGCGCCCGGAGGCGTGTCAATGTCGGCTGGCGATGAGCAACCTAAACTGCTGAATATTATAGCCTGCCTGCAATAGTAATCGCACCTATCAGTGTCCGTGGATAATGAAACGTATGCAAAGCATGCAAGACAGTTCCCGGCCACACAAAATGGAGAACCAAACAGAAATGCACGCAACATAATATGAGTTACCGTCCATGGAACAAATGATATTTAAAATCGTGTGTCCGTAATGTACTGCACTGTCAGAAGTTATACCCAGTGGAAGTGAAGCGCATCATATCAGCGCGCTACCAATACACACGTCTAGCCCCATGGGTATGGCCACCAGCAATCCCACAGTGGTAGTGATAGTACACAGCTGGGTAGTTGTGGCTATATAACAACCGTAAAGAAACCTGACAGTCTAAATTGTATACCAAACACACACAAACATATGTATATTAAAATGTGCTATACACATGAATGTAACCGTGACATACACATAGGATGCCATATGCGGAGCCGGGATATTCAAAAGCAGAACCCATGCATGCAAATGCAATACACAACAACCCCTGTACAGCACATGACCCGCACCCATGTCCGAATGTCCACCAAATCCAGCTACCAGCCTTGCGCATCCGTACACCTACACATAGCGAGTATTCCCCATATGTAGTAGGAAGCATCGTCCTAGGCAGTGTCAGGATTACAAATATGTATCCCACGTTTGTAAACATCCCATCACAGGTACGTAAATCCAAATGCCCGCGCATTAATGTTCTGTCAAAATGTGTGTACATCCCGCGTGGGATAAGTAACCTGTTGAAACCTCAGAGTTGTTTACACGCCATGGTGTCCATTACTGTACACATCTGGACAAAACATGTATGTGTAGTCATGGTACTGTTCATTTTCCACACAGACATGCAAAACATACTACGCAGGATGGAACAGCTGTCCACCATGCAGGTCACCCCACTAGGGTTGCTGTCCACCATGCAGGTCACCCCACTAGGGTTGCCACCTGTTCAGATGGCCAGGGTGGGACATCCCTTGTAGAAATGTGAGAATCTGCAGGATAAAGCATACCCCCGGCCAGTGCAAAGGACAGAATTACACGTGTATGCCAAGATAAAAGATTATTCCATAGCATTTGAATAGCTTATGCTATCCCAAATAATAGTTATGTGTACCAGATACAAAATACCTGTATCATGCAACTAGTAAAGAAAATAAGAAATATATTACTGTCTTAAAATCACAGGACAGTTGCCATGTCTTAGGTGTCATCGCAGGACACAACTGTCCAAAGTGGGACCTCCCCTCGCATAGAGGAACAAGTGGCAACCCCACTCCCCACTGAATTATCGACAGTATATATTCAACTCAATCACATACCGACACCACCTCCCAACCTATTACAGCAACAAAACCTGGACAAAGCCTAAAAGGATGGGTGGACAAATAGGGACAGATGTAATTACTGCTCTCACAAACTTCGAAAGTTCACTGAATAATAGTATGTACATAAGCATGAAATGTTGTGAAGGATGTGGGGTAGTCCCCAGTATTACAGAGGTCCATACATTTATACTGTAACAAAGCGTCACATATGTTGACTGTACTACTGCATACCTGTAGTTAATTCATAGTTAAGTCATGTGCAAAATAATAACCCTCATAAGAATGAATACAGGAAGTAGTCAAATGTGAATGGGAACACCACTCACCGTGGATTATGTATTGTAACCACCCCCACCCATATTATGTATTGCCAACATCATAAGCTGCTGACAGGTGGCCAAACACCTGTGTCTGTAAACACAGAAAGAATGTTTAAAATGGACAAACCCTGTCCATGTGCTTTGTCTGACATTTGAACATGGTCAGGGCATTTCTGTTCACCAGGCAGACAAGCCTAAACCCAGATCACCACATGAACACCCTGACAATTGAAGACCATGTGTCAGGACTATAAGCCTTTGGGTTCTGAATATCCCTGCAGTGATTAAATATGCAGCTTGGGTCCAGAGCAGTAGGGAATAGGGAATGTGTAACATGTAGTACCGCATTTTTCCCAGCAGGAGAATGGATGCCTGTGACGTAAGTGAAGCGGGGAGGCATATGTTAATGTAGCTATGTACTATGGGTATGCATATAAATGAGTCAGAACACCAAACATATAGTGGTTACAGCATCCGGCCAACATGAATGCAGTCCCGGTTCAACTACGACTACAGCACATATAATGTTAAAGTGTAATGAATGCGTCTGTGCTATACAGACATTTAAATATGTAAAGGTGAACGTGCGTTTCGCATATGTCCGTTAACCGGATTAGAGATATTTTACTGGTGCTGTCAAAAGTAATAAAGCCCACGTAAGCACAAAGACTTAGTAAACATATGTAACCCACAATAAGGATATGCATGTGCGCCTGCGCGTAACCCACAATAAGGAAATGCAAGTGCGCCTGTGCGTGTGTAATCCGCTCACAGCATAGCAAATGAATGCTGGTTTCTACACGTAATGTCTATATATGGATATATACATTTGTGTATAGATATATATATATCCACAGACTTAAACTAAATAAATATATGAAATAAAGAATGTACAGATATATATATATATATCTATATATATAGATATAGATATATAAATATATATATATATATATATATATATATATATATACACTCAAACACATACAACATCAATTGATATATACCTAACAAACATATAAACAAATGTCCTCGTATATATAACACATGTACATAAATAGGTTACACCATAGCTAGTATGGATACACATAACAGACATGCAATTAAGGTAAATACACTGCTGCTTCCAAAACTACTGGCCGGAAAGTATCAGTGTGCCAGATCTGTAAGTTCTACTCTTTAAACATGGATATAGATGTCCTTTGCAGGACTCCAAAAATAGTGAATTTATAAATGCACAGCCCTGTAATGATTGCCGCAAAGAAGTGTCATCCGCAACTACAATATAGCTGTACATGCAACAGTAGCTTGTGCAAGTGTAATAACACATGGGTTGACAGAATGTAAGACATATGTACCGACATGCGGAGAGTGGATAGTGCTTAGAAGTGTCATCATAATTTATTATCGCTCACATTAAATATGTGTTATGACTACTGTGAAGGGGTGTCAGGTCTGGGAATCATGGGTATGCAATAATGGGCCTAGGTGCCTAGGTGTTGGTTGGCACAGATGTATGAGGTCCGCCCCATGGGAGTGATTAATATACCTATGTGGGTATAGCAGATGCCTCTAACCTCCTAAAATGAAGAACCCATCTACCGGATATCGTGTATACTATTGGTGGAAGAGGTAGGGAGTTATATTAGTGTTGTGTAAGCGATTATCATGGACGTACATGCGCATTTAATAAGATGGTAACCATACCTCTCAATCAGAATAAGACATCTGGACAAAGGCATTTTAAAATAAGTACAAATAGGGAATATCTCAAATATTCCTCTTACAAAGTCAGAATGTGGATAGAATAATGGATCAGTCAATAGTATGAATGTTTCGAGGGTTATTAATTGTAAATAACAAATGTCTGTCATTATTGTCTAACTCCACAGTCCCAAATGACTTCCCACTAAATTACCAGAAAGGCATTGCACAATATTATTAAAAAAGGAACAAAATCAGACATCTAAGTTAGGGACATTTTCCCAAAATTTGTACAGTTGAGAGGTATGAAGGTAACCCTGTCCTAAATAAATGTACAGAACTAGTGCGATTAGGTGGACAGGTGTGAAGAAAGACATGATGACAAATGACAAAACATGTATAAGTCAAAAGCATGTACCTCTACAAATTTGGATGAATACTAATGCCCTGTGATAGTCAATGTGGAAGGTTAGTAGAAACAACATAAAGGTGTCCCTCAGGGTGCTATGCAGTGTCCCCGAGACAGTGTTCAGTCTCCCACACACGCATGTGAGTTCTGCCACTGACGGAAAGCGCAAATACTGGCGAACACATAAGGTAGATGATAGCAGAATATGTTTTGATCAGCACCTGTTGGCGTTTGTGAGGAACACAACACTCAGGGCGGGTGTGTCCCACAAAAGGAATGTAATGGCATCTGGCCTGTGAATTCTCCATATATTGTGTGTAGTGGTGTAATAAAATGACATATCTTGTATCAGAAACAGATACATGTTATAGGAAACAGTATCATCGACTATACCACTACAAGACAAATCTGAAGGTATGAAAAGTGCTGAAGTAGTCAGTTTAGTATTGACCACAGGTATGTGTGGACTTGTCAAATGTCACAGTTGTACATATAGTCCCTATAGGGCTGTCACCTCTACAAATGATGAAAGTGGGAGGTGCTCTGTATAAATGACAGACGTAGCAGGTCAAAACATACCTACAGCCATGCCTACCCCACAAATAGACATATCAGCACACATCAAAGCTTAGACCAGGATTCAGAAAGCTTTGGTCGGTGAACGAGTAGAGCAAGAGTAGAGCAAGGCAAGATGTCCGCCGAGCTATTCAGCAATATCCTGTAGGGGCGTGTAACACAGCCCCTCAAACAAACCTTGCACGGACAATGTTAGGATACACAAATTACCCCATTTGTAGGTGAAAGCTATGCAAATGATGCAAAATATGCGATACATGAAACAGTAAGCTGTCCGTGCAAGAGTAGAGGTATGTGCAGAAATGTACACGGATGTTAACTGAGTAACGTTCTGCAAGTAGCTAAACGGAGCAATGTCATCTGTAAATAAAGGACGGTTTAGTTGAAGAAGCATGCCAATGTCCAAATATAACGCCAGTGGCATGTATTCCCATTGGAAATTAATAAAACTCTACTTGTCCTCCCCCGATCTCCGAGTACGCGCTGTGCATACAAAACAAGACAAATATGTAAAATATACATACAAATTGTAATGTCAGTTAAATATTATTGCGTCATGCAGGGGAATGGCAAGCTGAAGACAACATGGCTACAGAGTAGTGGTTGCTATGTGTGGAAGCGCACACTCAGAGATGTAACCAAGCATTAGTAGGCAATCCTATGCAATTGAGGCTGAGGATAGTGAAGCACAATTTGTCATGCCATATGGGCCAAGCCCCTACAGTGTAAGAGTAGGTGAAGGGGACTATCATCGTAGAAGATAGGTGACATCATGAGTGATTATGTATAAAACACTGTAATCTTATTGGAGCAGTGTGTCACATGTCTGCTGTCAGTGACTCATCAGTGGAAGAGGCGTGTTATGATTTATCCTAGGTAAAGTCAGTAAACTGATGGTGTACGCCATGGATATCACTGAAGTTCCCTGCAAACCTGGTGAAGTGTGTTTGCACCTGTGCAAGCCTGTAAGCCCGAGTAAGCATGTGTGCATGTGTGTCAGCTCGTGTGCGCGAGTTGAAGAACGAGTAAGCTACTGTAAGATTGTTGAAGCCCGTGTAATGTCGTGTAAGCCAGTGTAAGTGTTTGTATGCATGTATAAGCCTGTATGCGCACGTGGAAGTGGATATGCACTTCACTGTGCTCCTATGTGTGGCGCCGCTCACTGTGGACACAAACAGTGGAAAGGAAGGTAAACAAATAGCAAGGAGAACTACCACAGCTAGCAGGTGGAAACAATCAGACTGAGTATATTACACAGCCAGTACAGTAGGCCAGCACAGCACAGCACGTACAACTCTACAAACAGTAGTCCACCATGTTATTCTCAGACACACTGCAACACTGTAGTATAGTAAGAGAAGTGCAAACTGTAAAAGCTTAACTGAGACAAGATAATGTTAGGGGCTGCCATTGCTATTATACGTCAACATATGCAACATGTGGAGGGTTGTGCCAATGTGAATGCTGCTCAGCATCACACAGTGAGTAGATGGAGAGAAGTGTGCAGGCACTGGGTAAACTACCAGGAGCTACATGAGCTGGAGATAGTAGAGCGCTATAGAGTGGACAGAGACCTCCTGCAGAAGACTGTGGATCTGTGCAGGCCATGTCTCACACACAGACCCAACAGAGGGAAACCTATCCCAGTGGAAACCAAGGTATGTGTTGCCCTAAGGATACCAGCAACAGGTACCTTCCAGAGATCAACTGGTGATATGACGTGGATTCTACAAACATCAGCATACAGGGTACTGCACCAGGTCATGAATGCCATGTCAGCACATATCAGTGATGATGTATATATCCCCAATTCCCGTAAGGTATTGGGCAGCAATATGTGTCATTTCCACACAATAGTGGAATACCCTAAGTACTGTGTGTAATACACTGTATGCACATATGCATCAAAGCAGCAGCCAGTGAGTGTGGCAGGGCCTACATCATCCACAAGGGCTTCCCCTCCATGAAGTGGCAGTTTGTGTGTGATGACCAGCCCGTAATAATGAATGTGTGTGCTGGATGCCCTGGAAGCTGCAATGCGTCCGATATGTGGCATCTGACGCAGCTGTACAAAACATTTGGCAATGGGGACAACCCCATGGTCATCTAGTGGGGGATGCCGGATGTGCAGTTCAACTGTGGCTGATGACACACATCAGAAATGCACACACACATGAACAGGAATGCCATTATGAGGCAGACGCACATACAGAAACCTTATTCTAGCATGTGTATGTGTCGCCAAGTCACAGGTCTGGTGCCTGGACACATCTGCTGGAGCATTACCGCACTTGTCAACTACATGTATCAGAACTGTCTGTGGCCTAGGTCATCTGTGACACACACACACACGACAGTTTATATACATAGTGTGAGTGACTGTTCATGTATGTGTAATACTGCAGAACACTTCAAACACAGCAAAGTATGTCAATAATGGACATTCATCATAGTTGTACAACCACCTTGGAGGATATGCATGCAGAACTCTCATTGCATATGTGATACAGTGATATACTTCACAATACCATTGTAAATGCAAATATCAAATGACAAATGACATAGCACATATCTATATGTACACATTGTTACCCATTATACATATTGGGGTATAATACCTATGTGTTACTGTTAGTATGTGTAGTAAATGTGGATAACTGACTCTGTTTAGCCTTATAGGTGTACAACATGGGTTGAATAACACGTATCTGTCTGTATGATACCTTTGTGTAGACTAACTCTGTCATGTGCAGAATGCATTCTAGGCCACAGTATGAATTCCCAGATGTGGACAGGAATATCCCTATTGTCTTTGCTTGTAACTAACATGGCTACATGTCAAACAGTAATGGTCCCAGCAATGTGTGGCGGTCAATACCAGTGTGAACTGGTATAGTATAGTGCATGTAGGATCCACATGCTACTGTGTGTCCTACATGTGTGGGACTGTTGTGAAGATATCATATAACAATTGTTAATTCAGACTGTTAAGGTCGTGTCAACTACCATAATGCAAAACTATGACAGATAGTAACAGTATCACCCACAGCACTGTGTAAAACCATAGCAATCACACATGTGTAGACAAGTACAACAATATGTGTAGTATAATGCATACTGGCCACCAATAGAAAGTATGATGTATTAACAGTGTGAAATACAGGGCATGTCATCATTCCAATGTGTCCACTATACATGTAGATGCAGACAGTGCACCCTCACCATGTTCACATATAGATACATGTGAAACTGTACTACACACATCTCACACGTACTGCACACTGTGTAACACATGCTGCCAATACTACACACGTCAGTCAAATGGCACATGGATGGATAATACATCCTCAGAATTAACAGTGCTGTACACTATACTACATTGATGATCATAGCTGGAATTTATCATGCCTGCTTACATACACCTAGAAGGTAATCACACTTTGTGTTAACAACATTGTAACATTATTACAGTGCTATGAAGCCACCCTGTGCATCAGCACCATGTTAGTCCGTACCTGCATCAATGTTACACATTACAAGAGGCGACACAGGTGTCATCATATGCACAGGGTATGTAGTTTCATTTCCAGAGTCTGTCAGTGAACCAGCCAATCAACATGTATGCATTTGTGTGTGTGTGAGGGACAACAGGTTTTGCATGGCCCAGTGTTGATGCATTGTGTGTGTTATGTGTTATCCCTAGCTGTTTGTTTTATGTGTGTCTCTGCATGTACACTGTTTCAGCATGTGTCAACACAACCTGTGGATAAACGGGTGTCAGTAATGTTAACCTGATTTGCATAGCATTGCCATGTAATACATAGGTATATGAGCCATAGTCATCCTCCAACGTAATAACCACTGCTGACTGCTGCTGAGATGTGCACATGACCGGTTAAAGATGCTGTACTATCATTGTTTTCAATGTCTCTCGTAATACCCAGCAACAAAATAACTGGTCACTACACAGTCATAACCCAGGATCACTACAGCACACAGTATGTGCACTATCACAGAGCCATAGCACATTCAGATACATCCAAGGTGAACATGTACAGACAATGCAGCACATTCAAAAGTGCTAATATCCACATACATATTACAAAGATATATATATATATATATATACACACACACACACACACACACACACACACACACACACACACACACACACACACACACACACACACTTGGAAGGGCTGGGAGTTGAACATACACCTACCTACTCTAACACACTACAGCATTACGCATTTACAGAACGCGCTACCGATATTACTGAACACAACACTCCCAGAGGCATACTTCTAGGTGGGTGACATCATCTGCAAAGGCAAAGACGCCGATAGGGAATGTATGTGTTGTGAGGCATCTAAAAGCATTACTGTGTCCCCAGGCAGCTGGAAACACACACACACACACACACACACACACACTTGGAAGGGCCGGGAGTTGAAAATACACCTACCTACTCTAACACACTACAGCATTACACATTTACAGAACGTGCTACTGAGATTACTGAACACAGCACTCCCAGAGGCGTACTTGTAGGTGGGTGACATCATCCGCAAAGGCAAAGACGCTGATAGGGAATGTATGTGTTGTGAGGCATCTAAAAGCATTACTGTGTCCCCAGGCAGCTGGAAACACACACACACACACACACACACACACACACACACACACACACACACACACACACACACACACACACTTGGAAGGGCCGGGAGTTGAACATACACCTACCTACTCTAACACACTACAGCATTACGCATTTACAGAACGCGCTACTGAGATTACTGAACACAGCACTCCCAGAGGCATACTTCTAGGTGGGTGACATCATCCGCAAAAGCAAAGATGCCGATAGGGAATGTTTAGAGAGTGAGCGGTCTGAAAGCATATTACCGTCCCAAGGTAGACGTACACAAACACGCCAGTGCTGTCATCAGGCCAACTAAATATCTACGGAGCACAACAACACTAAATAGATACGGGATGCGCCACAGACAGTACACCCTTTGAGAGAGCAACAAGTGTGTTCAATGTAGGCATCCATCGCCACATTGAAATTGGACATCTGGTGCCTGGATGACCACCCTGGCTATACAGGATGTCAATGGCCATGCCCACACGCTTAGTATCACACGTCTGTTTGGAATGTACTGTGTGTCCATCTACACAATGGCGTACTGTGCATGCTCACACACTTAGCTGTTGCAAAGGGCCATCTTGCATGCACACGGAGTCCAAGCACGGAAAGGCGCAGAGTGGAATGTACTGTGTGTCCATCTACACAATGGCGTACTGGGCATGCTCACACACTTAGTTGTTGCAAAGGGCCATCTTGCATGCACACGGAGTCTAATCACGGAAGGGCGCAGAGTGGAATGTACTGTGTGTCCATCTACACAACGGCGTACTGGGCATGCTCACACACTTAGCTGTTGCAAAGGGCCATCTTGCATGCACACGGAGTCTAAGCATGGAAGGGCGCAGAGTGGAATGTACTGTGTGTCCATCTACACAACAGCGTACTGGGCATGCTCACACAGCTGTTGCAAAGGGCCATCTTGCATGCACACGGAGTCTAAGCACGGAAGGGCGCAGAGTGGAATGTACTGTGTGTCCATCTACACAACGGCGTACTGGGCATGCTCACACACTTAGCTGTTGCAAAGGGCCATCTTGCATGCACACGGTGTCTAAGCACGGAAGGGCGCAGAGTGGAATGTACTGTGTGTCCATCTACACAACGGCATACTGGGCATGCTCACACACTTAGCTGTTGCAAAGGGCCATCTTGCATGCACATAGAGTCTAAGCACGGAAGGGCGCAGAGTGGAATGTACTGTGTGTCCATCTACACAACGGCGTACTGGGCATGCTCACACACAGCTGTTGCAAAGGGCCATCTTGCATGCACGCGGAGTCTAATCATGGAAGGGCGCAGAGTGGAATATACTGTGTGTCCATCTACACAACGGCGTACTGGGCATGCCCACACACTTAGCAGTTGCAAAGGGCAATCTTGCATGCAGAAGGAGTGTACACACAGAAGGGCACAGTAAGGTATAACTGCCCTCACGCACAGGGCGGTCACACATGCAGTGACCTGTACACACACAGCTGCCATCACAGCTGTCACAGGTGCAGGTCACACACGTACACACTGCGGTGTACACTGTAGCTGTCATGTCAGCACCATGTCGTTGGTGCAGCACTACACAGCCTTACGGTCCCACAACACCATGTGACACATGACCACTGGGCTGTACAGTGGTGTACACCAGCTGTGTAGAGTACACACGTACCAACAGGGATCCAACAGGTGTTATGCATTGCAATGATACCAGTATACATGAGCAGGTCGTCTCAAGACATACCATGGCCCTTACATAGCTGTGACACCTGACTGTTGCTGTACACCAATGAACACACATCTGGGTATGTCATACATGTGATTGTGTGGATGTTTGCATGGACTGCACACACAACACATACATACATGGCCTTTGATGTACCTTGTGCATAACACTGGCCTAATCAATGCTACACACGCGAATTGAAGGTGGGCCCATCTCTGTTGAATGCTCACACTACAGGGGGTAGCAGTGTTGACCGGGACACATACCCTTGTACTGGTCGCCTGTGACACCCGTGATATCATACCACAGTCCATGTGTTATGTATGTCAACACACATGTCCAACAGTAGCAATGCATACAAACATGGCAACAGGAGACACATGTGACATCTGTACTGTGCATGCAGCAAACATGCATGTGCAGTGGCCGATGTCCGTAACATAGTTGCACCTACCTACGACATGCAGATGCAATGCAGACCCAACATTGACATCTGTATATGGTGACATACAAACAGCACGTATGGAGGGATGTGTGTACATAACGTGGTGAACCACCTGTCTAGATGTATGTGTGCAGGGGGTGGCTCACAATTGTGTCACACACCATCCTATCATGCCATGTGCTAACTGTACGCTATGTCGCTGTTACGTGACGGTGCTGACATAATGCATACACAGCGGTCAGGTGTTAACAACTATATGTCATATGGCACCTGTAACACCTACAACCTCCCGTGTGTATATAGCAGCACATTTGCCAGATATAGCATTGGTACACATAATGCAATCAATACTGCTGCATGTCCATCAAACGTGTCATCATATGGCAAGTGTATTATTCCCAGCACTGCCATGTGTGTCCGAATGTGTGACCAGGGATGCCACATATCGCGGGAAATATGTCCCAGTTGCTACACATCCATGTACACCATTGTAGAGATCTGTACATACGTCAGTGTGGGAAGCATGACGTTCGCCGGTGAGGTGCATCACACACATCAGCTGTCCGTATACACATGTGTGTTCACCACAGTGTGTGTGTGTCTGTTTGTATGTCTGGTGCTTGGTGTGAGTGTGTATGCTAATATACGGTGGGAAATTATCACTGGCCCCACGTGTTGACTAACCCATAATGGTGATGCATTGCACAACCCTGTTGATGCCATAGGTCCCAGCCATACTGGCTACCTGTGCATGTCCCTTCTCTGTGACACGTCGTGTGGGTGCATAGTACTGTGAGGGTTGTGAGGGTGATGACCACACAGGCAAGGATCCCCAGCTGCACACTATGGGGTGTGCGTTATAGTGGTGTACACCCAGTGAATGCGCCATGTTCACGTACTGTTACAGGGTCCTACTGCTGCACAGTGTGGCCTGCAGCTACCAAGTGACACCTCACATCATCATTGGCCAGGCTGCTGTGTACAACCCCTGCACCATGTCACCATAACTGTAATGTGTCCTGCTATGTATGTCACATCTCTGTCCAGTGTAGCCTGTGGCACCGACCACATGCGTCAGGTGCAGTATATGTGTGGACATCTGTGTCATGTTTGTGTATGCAACAGTCAGGATGAGGGTACATGTAGCATGCTGATACTGCCAGACGTGCCTGTGTGTACTCCACAGTTACACGTGGGGGACTGCAAACACTGCTACCTGTAGGCACATGCAAGTACACCATAGGAGGGAACCAGGGTATCACAACCAACATGGTGCTACAGATGTAACTGAGACACATACCGTGAACACATCACAATGCATGCTGCACCTGCACTACATGGTGTGACTGGTGCATGTCGACAGTACACAACCTATGTCACATACACAACTCAGTATTCACACACAACCACTGCAACATACACATCCCTCACTATGCATACACAGGTACTACATACACCTCTCACTATGCTGTTCACCCTGTGCATCAGAATATTTGTGCATAACCCTGCACCGATGGTGTGGATGACAGGGATTTGGCACAGGCTTCATCATATGCACAGGGTGATATGTTTGTCAGGGGCATAGGCTGCACCAATGGATAACATCATGTGTGTGTGTGTGTAAGGGCTGGTGAGTTGACTGGACATGTCTGTGCAGAATGCATGTGGATGTTGTGGAGCCCTACAGTTGTGTTTGCTGTGTGCGTGTATGTGTGTACACAGTTCTGCCATTTGTGATGCCTACACGGGATATAATTGACAGCCCCAGATTGTACAGTGCAGGTTGTACAGCTCACTGTGTCCATCCACAGCCACGTGACCTGTGCCTGCCTGGGGTTGCACGGGCACTACCAGGTGGAGGTACAGAGTGGCTACTGTCTGACGACACATGTCCGCTGGAACCGTGTCCCCGCTGAGACTGTCCAGGGCCATGTCCACGTGGCCTGCTGTGTCCTGGTGTTGACAGTGCAGCAGCAGCTGCACTGCTACTCCTACCGGCACTATGGGAGCGGGCATGTGAGGTGGCACGCCCACGTCGACCTACACTAGGTGGTGTTGCTGGCCTACGTCCACATGGCCTATGCCTCACTCCTACCAGGTGTTCCAGCACAGACAGCTCCCGCTCGTGGATTGCCATGCCTCGGTCAAGGATTCCGACCATTTCACCTAGTCGCCTATCCAGAACATTAGCAATCTGCTGTTGAGCATTTGCCAATGCCTGGATGTTGTCATTTAGGGTATGGATAGCAGCCCTCTGCAGCCTCTGCTCTTCTCTGTTCTGCTGTTCAGCACGTGCCTGTGCTGCTATTACAGTCTGGAACATGCGTCTGGTGATACCAGCTGCTGCGCTCTGTCCTGCAGGTGCATGTCTGCCAGAGGTCCTCCTACAAGCAGCACCGGCCACATGCCTGTGTGGCACATCTGCAGTCATTACACTGACACCATGGTGTGTAGACACACCTTCTGTAGCCGCCACACGTTCCTGTTCCATGCCAACAGACGCTGACTGTCCTTCCTCTATGGCCACCAGTGATGCGGTATGTGTTGGCAGCAGAACTGTGTGCGGGGAAGAGGGGGACAAAGCTGGGATGGTAACCATTGGCACAGATTCAGCCCCTGACAACCCTGCCTGTACCTCATGCATATGTTCATCACCGCTAGTATCTGTGGGGACACTAACATCAGATGGACCGCAGGAGGGTAACGCACCTACATCACCTGTGAATGCAAAGAAATACTGTATAGTACAATAACACAGACAGACACACACACACACACACACACACACACACACACACACACACACACACACACACACACACACACACACACACACACACACACACACACACACACACACACACACACACACACACACACACACACACACTCACACAGACACACACAGACATACCATGCATGTGATTTGTCAGATGGCATGCAGCATGCCTGCGATACAGCAGAGGGTATGCAGCTCAGACATTAATAGTGTTAGTAAGCATACCTCCCTGGGGTGCACACTACAGCAAGCAGGTGTCATATCAGTAGCCATGCAGTTCACACAATCATGGTAGTATGCATGCATCCCAGTGATACACCATGTGGCCCAGAACAGGATAACAGTACACATGGCTGACGTGACCTTGACATGTAATCTGTTGACATGTGCTTTAACATGCATACATGTTTGACGCAATGGTGTCCTGACACATGTACAGCATCATAATGGGCTTCACATTGCAGTGTTGTGTGTATGCCCTACAGATAGAATGCATGTTTAGCAAATGTGCATGAGCATGGGAGGGTAGTGTGAGCCATCTACATTGCTATACAGTGTGAAGTACAGACACTGTGCCATTGCATGGCAACATGGGGCATGTATGTTGCTGTAGAATGCATAATATGTACACATTGCATAGCCATAACTGCAACACAGTCGTGATGGTCGACAGATCATATATGGTAGACTTCAGTGACACCCCCAGTAGCTATGCACAGGCTTTTAGGTTGTCCAGTGTACCACATCAACTGTATAATCAGTCAACTAAGGCTATAATTGGACCATGTGTGGACAATGTGCAACAGGGTGTATACACATCCCAAGTACTGTGTGGCTACATGTCTCTGGCCATCCCCCATGGCCATGTGTGCACATGTGTTGGCCAATTGTGTGTGATGGGCATCTTCTCCACATGTCTGTGTGGTACCATATGACATACACCCATACATGTCAGATATGTCACATTCCACAGGTCTATGCAGACAACGGGTTGTATGTTTGGTATGTGGGGTATAGGTCATGCGATAGTGTGACAATATTGCAGACAGAACACTACATGTCTGGGACATGTCAGGTGGCACATCACAATGTGTGCACCCAATGCCGGGGCATATGACACAATGGTGACACTTGTGGGCTGCCCATATCACAGCTCACTGTGTGGTACTGTGTGTGTACCACACATGTTGTTCCAATGCATGCTACATATGCCTCCATTGTAGAACACCTCCACCGTTGTATGCACAGCTGATCACACATGTCGCAATGACATGTACTGTGGTTTCAAGTCTGTGTATCATTACGTTTGAATATATTGCACATGGGTGGCGTGTGTGAATGCATGGTGGTGCGACCTGCATATCGTGACTGGAACAAACATCAGGTGTGCAAGTGTTAACTGGCCACATGGCAAATAGATCTACACTGTAACATGCCTAATACTGATGACAGTCTCACCTGCAATGGACCCATGTCTGTGCGGCACGCCAGAGGTACCTGTATAGGGGTGACACACCAGTATGAACATTATCCATGACTGTATGACAGCCACAGATTGCACAGTGCATGTGCACACATTCACCTGTGTAATAGCATATAGTATGCACATGTGTGCATACACAACGTAGCATACTGTAGTATGCAGCATGTGTGTCCACATACCTGGCATATGTTGTTACTTTACATTATGTACAGTGACACATGCAACTACATGGGATATAATAGCCATATGTGCATTACTGACTTACCAGGCAACTCCAGGTTCATTGGTTGGGAGACACCCACCTCCACAATGGCAGCTAGTGTTTCTGGATGCTGTTCCCTGGGTGTCCCCAGACTGGCCAGTAGCTCCTCGGTGTGTGAGTGGGGGCTGGGTTGGTGGCCCACCACCTGTTCCACCTTGTTCCCTGGCGATTGCAGTGGCACGCTGTTTTGCATGTCGTATCAGGTCCGTGCAGTGTCTGCGCACCTGCTGGTAGGTGCGGTTATGGCCACCCACATCGTTCACCCTCCTGCGTAGATCCTGCCACAGGTCATACCGCTGCTGGGCATGCTGTGGCACATGGCTGAACAACAAGTCATAGTTGTCATGGAGCTGTGGGATGAGGACATCATCCTCCTGGCGGGTGTATGCTGGGAGGCGTGTACGGGCATTATCTGTAAAACATAATGATGGTGACAGGTCACAGTTTCAGAGATATACAGAGATACTGCTGCACATACATTTCTATGACATCTACTGCATCTGCACAGTTATCTTTGCAAAGCACCATGACACTGACACGACTGACGTGTTTGTGTCACACATGTCACACCCATTATGCATTGGATATCATCACAATATATGTGTGTCATCTCATTACAGTGTTCATACTCCATGTAAATGCTGTCTTGCTGTGGGCATGTCTATTTGCCTGCACTTGTGTTCTTACCTATCTGCACATGCCTCGATGTGTCCACGGTACTACTATTGACCTGGATGCTGTGTATATGTCACATATCAACACAGTCACAGCCGGAATGGACTTGAGCAATGACAATGCACACACACGCATGGACACCTGTACATGCATGTGTTTTGCCATATACATCTACACAGCACTGTACAACTGTTCAACATCCTGACACAGATCGCCTGTATTACACATGTGATAGACATGGGACAATGGATAGTCAGACGACATTCGCAGGGATGGTCATCAACCATAGCATGTGCGGGCATGCTTTCCACGCTGTTACAGATGGCCATTGTGCCACCGCAAGCTGCATCAGTGCCACATTACTGATCCAGTCAGTTGATAGTACATCTACCATGCGGCCATCACAGCATGTATGACTGGGATGACATCTGCAGCTTTGATGGACAGGGTTGCATGGTATGGCGGGAGTATGTCACATATATGGCACAGGGATCTGTCAAGCCTGTGGCGATCCTAGTATTAGAACGGTGGCTGTCCATGACATATGTCATATAGCTCGGGATATGGACATGTAGCATGTCCATCATCATGGTGTAGCAAATGTCCTTCTGCAAGGTAGATGGCATGCTGCATAGTGGAGGTGTGGATTGTAAAGGCTGGTATCGCACATCCATGCATAGCCATTACCCCTTAAAGGTGGTTTGTGATCCAATATTGGTCACCACAGTGCTGTATATGCCTGGCCAGTGATCTCTGTGCTCATGGATGGCACCCTGACATGACATGGGTACCTGAGGTGACTACCTAAGGGGCCTGGAGACGTCACCATGTCGGGGGTGCACTGCGCAGCACCATCCCTTACACAGTGTCCATAATGTTGACCACAGCCTAGGTAGTAGTTTATGGGTACAGGGATGTTCACCTAGCGGTGGCACTGCTGGTATCATCCATCAGACTGTGCACATATGTCACACACCTCACACACACAGCCCATTCTGTATGTTGTACACAACACTGACACAGCTACACTGATAGGTCATGGCCATTCACAGCCTTACATACACAGATGCCTAACATTTGTCTGTGTGGTATGGGCTACAATGAGGGTGGGGTACAACACATTAACCCTGTGCTACTGTATCTGGCACTGATGTGCTGTGCACATGTCACACTTGCACCTTTTGTAGTTGTGAGTCTGTCAACAGGCCACTGGTGGAACACACCTGTGACATGCAAAGGTATTTGTAATCAAATATCCGTGCTATCTTGTACATCTGTACTGCTGACATCTACAGTGCTAATGGTTCATGGACATGCACACCATACTCAGCAGGGTTATAGTGCGGTGCCACCCTGAATGACTGTCATCACCACTTCTGGGTTGATATTATCCAACACCCTATCTGTATTGTATGGTCATGCTAGGCACTTGTTCAGAACATGTGAGCATGTCATGAGCTACTGATTACTATAGCGCCCATTCCACACCATTTCCCACAGGTACACTGGCTGTCCTACACCTCCCAGCTTGCTTAAGGTACGACAGCTGTTGTACACACGTAACACACATATCCTGTGGGACATGGTTGTATATGCAGGCATGTCCAACTGTCACGTACCAGTGCTACTGCCTGTCTATATGAGGGATATGTCGTACATGTGGCAATAGAGCAATTGTCTCATGTACACATTCAATGCTCACTTCCCAACATACGGCACTACAGCCTGTGGGGGATGCACGTCTGCAGCTGTGCTGGGCCCATAGCTCTCAGGTGTACCTCATTACGGGGAACGTACCTCATTTGGGGTTCTAAAAGGTGCATGTTCCTCAAGGTTCCACATTGGAAGGGTCTGTCACACATTCATTGTTGTACATAGTTTACCTGCTATCCATGGCTAGATAGATGAGAATCATATTAATTCATTGGAATATCTGTTTTATACGTAAGACCAGCCTATTTTAGCCATCATATGCCCTTCCTAGTTGACGCTGTTAGTAAGCCAATTGTACATGTTCCATGTTTCGCACATTTGTCACACTGTATGAGGGCTAATGTTCCTCATTTTGGGGACAGGAGGCTGACAGCTATGGCTGGGGGTAATGCTGTCGCCAACCCTGACTGCACCTGACAGTCATTTGGGGATGTGTAACATTCTCAACACACCCCACCCATCACATAGTCTCACATAATCTACACCACTGGCCACACCTATGAGGACAACCTGTGCAGTACGTCTCCATACTCACTGTAGGCACCAGAGGTAGCCCTCATCATGGAAGACAACATCACCAGCTTATAGCCCACAGACTCATGTGTGCCCACCACATACAGCCAACAGTGTGTTATAACATTCACAACACATCAGTCATAGCTGATTCTGTAGGGTGTCAAACTGCAGTTCCACATGCAGGCTACACAAGGCATTAGTCGCTTACATCTTGCTGTCGGGTAACTGCTTCTGCAACATAACCTATGCACCCATGCCACACATCACCAGGTACGATATGTCTGTCATTTGCCATGTTAGTGTGACTGCCCTGTGATGCCACTTCACAGACTATGTGTGTAGGGACATGCAATAGCTCACCAGTCTTATAGCCCTGAGGGTGTGGGCTTAGCCCTGGGGAGCATTTTGCATTCGTCCGGGCACGATACTACTGTACAATGACCGACTGTGTCACTTCAACAGTTGCCTATGCTCCTATTGTCATTCCACAGGCATGTGGTATCTGTCCGCTATGACTGTCCTGGTCAAACACAATGCTGTGGCACAGATGACTTGCACCTGTCGACCCTGGGAGTACCGCTCACATGCAAGGCTCTTGCTGCTTCTATACTGCCTGTCCTGCACAGTTTCTAATAACTGTCACCAGCAGGGCGGTAACTGGCATGCGCGACATGGGGTCATGTGACACATTGCTTGCATCTTCCCCTGTGACGCACGCAAGCAAGGCACACCTTATAATGCACCACTCCAACATCTCTGCAGTGACTGGGACCTGCCTGTAGGCTCTGCAGAGCACACCGGCAATGACAGGTTATAGACGGACCATACCTTTCAGGCACATACCTGGACCAGCACACCCACAGCTGAGGGGTTCCCATATCCCACTATGTTTTGCACACATCCTGGCAAGTTGCTTAGCACAATGCATCAGAGGTGCTCCATGTGCAACTAACTGTGTCCAGGACTGCTATACACATTGTAACAAGCGACAGAGTCAACATCATACCCCACGGGTAACATACCTTCTATGGTGGTATAGTGGACATTGGGCATCAGCTACTACTGATGTGTGACTGACAGATAGCCACTCATGTACCGACACATCCATGAGTCATACCCTCCACTCTTCTGGATCAACACATACACACCACCTCCAAGACCTACATTACCCTTGGCATGAACACTTCCACCATGTGACTGGTGTTACACACCTGGGGTTATCCCCTCATTGGTGGATTCTGAACATATGCTAATCTACCTTGTTAGCCACATCCCGGAAACACACCCATCACAGCATACACAGTACATGTGTACTACTACACCTACTACAGACGTCTGCTGACAGCGGTTGTTAACATCATGACACCTGTGCAGATGGACAATGCACATACAAATGCTGACACATACCCCAGTGCACTTAATTAGCATGTACACAACTGCATGGATCATGCTATTCCACACAGAGCCATGATGGTACACACCTGATAACAGATGCCACTCTGGTGGTCATGTTCCACGGACATATGATGTGCAACAACAGGTGTAGGCTGTTGCACAGTGGTGTACATTCCCATGTGTGGGGTGGCTCACTGGTCAGCCGTGGTGGGGCCACAGGGTCCCTCATCACATACTTCGAGACTAGCTACGTAAACATGACTGCCACACATTCCGGGGTGTACCACCAGGCATTATGCTGGTATGTCAGTATTCGATGGCAACACCCACATCTGCTGTCACATACAACAGTCACTCAGGAACATTGCAGACCCAGGTATTGTTGGCAACATGCTGGAGGATGGATTCAATGCTGACAGTACACCCTCTCACTCACTACAGGGCCACAATCCATACATGAACATTGTGGTGTCCCTGTGGTCACACCTACACAGTACTAACCTACACTCTATGTGTCCTGGGACACTGGCCCCATGTCACCTTCCAACGTCCCAGGCTGTGATGTCCACCAACCTCTGAATTACATGTCTCCCCACTAGGCCACCATATTCAGTAATAGCCTTGTTTCAGACATTGTAGACCCTGAATGGCACACAGCAGCATTTATCAAACTACACACAGGTGGCACCGCATTGCACGAGTGAGACTATAGTCCTACACACCTGACTGGACTGTTCTGCGTGGCTATGGGGCACATCATCAAGGACGTCATTCTCAGAGACATTGTTGGTCTCCCGTCCTCTGCTGCCACCCGGGTTAGGCTTGTTAAGGCCAGAGCATGGCCCCTACACATGGTGGACTCCTTTCATACAGTTACCAGGGCAGTTGCTGATGGTACGGGAGTCCACACATCCTACATTGTCCTCTCATTGCCTTTCAGCACCATTCCCCATTCTGGTATTGACAACATACACATCCACCTGCACATCATACCCTGTGTCTCAGGATGTTACGCTATGTGGCTCATGGACAGGACACACAGTGAGGCCAGCATACCATAGTACCTACTACATGTCAGGTACTTTGGCATACCACGGTCCTCAGTCATAGGGCCCCTCATGTTAAGTATATGCCTCCCTGCAGAACAGGCTGGCACAGGGGACATTCCCTGCCTAGCTTTAGAACCCCTACATACCAAGCACCATTATTGCTCCACCAGCTGATACTGACTCCAACCATATGGGTGTCGCTGTGACCGATACATTATATGACTATCATGGCATCAAGCTGCATGACACAAGGTGCATGCACATCACCTTTGCATTACACCATTCACCTACTGACTATCACATGGATGGTAGTCCCCTACATACATATCACATTGTACATGTTTGCAGTACACACATATGTCGCACCCACTCCTGTGGTTACCGTATTGCCACTGTGGCGTGGATATCCTCCTACGTGGCCACACCTATCTGTACTGGGTGTGTAACTGGTACATAGGCACCCATTGTACCTCTGAACTCAAGACATCTACACACATTCAAGGGTACACCACCCCATTAGGGTGTACCTTACACAACAGCTACAGCTTTACATGCCACAACATTAACACGCCATGACGTTTACTGAGCTCTGACAGTTTAAATATGCGGCTGCACTACGGACACCACATCTGTACACATTTGCATACTACATACTCAGGGGTGACCTCTGCTGATCAGACAGGGCCCATGTCCACAACATTATTGATGGATATACTCCTCATACGCAACATAAGCAGGGGCTACTGTGAGCAACATGCTCATGGATATGTGCACACACGCCACAATGAGTGGGATGTGCATCTGGGTTACATTCCCAAACCGGACACTCACCATGCTGTGGAACATAAGTCCTCTGTACATCACGCAGGGACACTCAGTAGCACTGTTCATTTGATATCTCCCTTGGTGGTTGGGAGACACATGTAGGCCTGGGATCACTGCAGTGGCTGTACTGTGCAGTGGTGCAGGTGACACCTGGCTCTGCTCTTCACAGGATACTACCCTGGAGAGGTGCCACTAGTGTGAACACTGTAGTTATGCTTACACATGGACTTGACAGATTGCATAGTACCCCACTATGCACCTGTGCAGCTATTACATGTCCTATGTGCATGGTTACTTGGTAGCCCTTCCATTTAGATTAGCTATCATGCTATTACTATGTCCCATACCTACAGGCCATATGTATCCTGTTATTGTACATACCAATAGACGATACCTGTGGTATGCATGATATGCCTGTTATGCTGTGTAGAATATCTGTCATATCTACCTATAATACTATACATTACACATATTTCACATAGTATCCCATAATGCAAAGCATACTTGCTCAGCGGGACCACCTGACATATGTCATTAACGTTATTTGCCCATACACATGCATGCTGTGACAGTATATCAACATATACTATCCCCTGCTATGGCACGTCCTTGTTGGACATACCCTACCACTGACGGCGAGTTGTATGGCATTGTTCTGTTTAATGGCCTCATGTAGCATCCCTTCTGGTGTCTGTGCTGTGTACCTTGTGTCCCACTGCTGGACGCACAGATTCTACAAGCGTTTGTATGCTCAGCAAGACATCACTACATAAATACCTTTCCCCACTTTATGCATTGCGGACACGTTTAATTAATGCAAACCAGGCTATACATACAGTAAAACTAATTAATACAGATCATGCTATACATAACCTTACATATTGGGCGTTCTACATACCTTGTTGTCATTACGGCATTTCGTTTCTATCTCTCTCACAGTGTTTCAACTGTTTTTCGGTATGAGCATACGGTTTGAATGTCTGGCAAGTCATCCTTATATACGTTGATACCTGAAACATGTGGATTCTTCCCGCCAATTGGTATTCCTGAGTGACTAATTACTTGCATATCAGCTGTGCAGCTACTCCATTCGCCAATTACGTGGCGACAGTGGGGTATAATTGGATTCTCCACTTGGGCGTTGCCTATTTGCCCTACCTTCGGGGAGACGGTCTGTACTGTGTTTTGTTATGAGTAACTGCAACTGCTATGCATGGAGACAACTATAGTTTGGATTCATGTCCCCCGTGGATTGTGTGTGACAGGTATAGTATTTGGTTCAACATGTGGGTGTACCTGTCATCCCGACGTCTGATAACGGAGTATTGCAGTCAATACCTGTAACATGGCTGTTTGTTCCATTATACAACGCCTGCAATTTTGCATGTCGCCTTTAATTGTGTCTCTCACATGGTATGTTGAGGGTTCTGCAGATGTAATTGACTGACTGGATGTTTGTGCTGCTATTACAGTTTATATTGCTTTAGTTTCTAGTGTGGGGGATGTCGGTGGTTGTACGTAACATATACGGTTTGTGAGCCTTGCATTTCTACATAATCCGTATATATGTGTGTTGGCTCCGTCCCTGATTAGAGAGCTAACAGTTAGTAGACTTATGTTATGGGATTGTATGTTGGGCCGTTGTTAATTGGTTTCTATATCATCTGCAGGTGAGCTTGCTACTTGTATACCTCCGTAATTGCAGCGATGTATCAGGGGATATGTGTAGGTGACAGCTATCCCTTGTATTTCTGTCCCAGATATTTGCAGTCATTGTGGTTGTGTTGTTAAAACAGCCTGTTTGCCATGGGTTGCCACCTTATCATATGGTCATTGTTGGACACTTGCGGGACACATAGCAGTGTTTACAGGCCAACACGTAGCCACGGTCAGTACACAGGTAGCACATACTTTTATCCTCACTACATACCTATTGTTGTGTGACTTTGGATACTTATCATATTGCATGTAACATTTAAGTTTCTTACATACAGGCATAACTATTAAATACGACTGTTACATTATATATGGGACATATTTATGTCCTACCATCTCGGACATTTGCCCTTTGTACTGTTTTATGTCAGGACACACCTGCCCAGGGTGGGGATGTCCCTCTTACTGTGGTACAGATAGTAACCATATGCCTACGGCTAGCTATACCCACACCTACCATACTGGTCTGCCTCTGACTTGGCACCAACATACACATGTTGCGGACACACACACACATTACAGTCACACAGAAATGCACACGGCACCCTCAACGCACACTTACACAGACTACAGCACTCACAGACACAGTTGAACACAGTACCTACGTGGACCGCGACACCGTCAGCGGTGACTAACCATCCTTTCATATCATCATACTATTACTCGCGGATGTACTGTTCCTGTACTGTGTTCTTTCGGTCTTTCAGCCTCGTGGTTACGCATGTCGGTATGTTACACATTCCATGGGTGGCGGTATCCTATTTATTTGTACCCTCCAAGATGTTATGAATGTCGTTGAACTATCTATCATATTTGCAGATATCACTGAATCCATCTATATCACCATATATCCCTCCATTGCCCTTTCTATCTGTATTATATATATGCATATGTGTACATATATATATATATATATATATATATATATATATATATATATATCTGGCGGGGAACGTGACAGGCACACAGCACCACCATATGCTGTAAGACTCATGTACTGTTCAGGTGTTGGCATTCCGTGTTCCACTGGCTGTTGTGTTTACAATGTTTGAGGGCTGCCTATGTAGGAGTCACACATTGGGCCACCTATACATTACAATTTACAGGTGATCATGTTTGTGTGCCATCCATTTTACTGTGTGTGCAGGTGGAGAGGTGTCAGTCTGTAGGGGCCTACATGGTCAGGGTATGTGCTATACGTTCCCTCTTTGCCAAGGCGTAGGCATATTGGGCATGCCTCCGTCTGCCTACTGGGGCTGGAACAGTGTGTTCATGGTCTGAATCCCTCTGTGCCTGTACTGGCCTTGGCAATTGCGGTGGGCTATGAGGGCCTTCACCATTTTGTCCCTGCTGCAGCTGCTTCCGCAGGATCATATTATGTAGCATGGCACATACTATGACGATGTGGGCACACGTGCCTGGAGAGTACTGCAAGGCTCCACCAGATGTATCCAAGCACTGAAACTGTGATTTCAGCATTCCGAACACACGCTCTATGATGATTCTGGTTTGTGTGTGTGCCTCATTATGGCGTTCTTGCATGGGTGTGTGTGCATTTCTGATGGGAGTCATCATCCACGGCTCCAGTGCATAGCCAGCATCCCCCACGAGATGGCCATGTGGGATGCCCCCCCCTGACAAATACCTGATACAGCTGTGAGGCATGCCAGATATGGGAGTCATGGTAGCTTCCAGGGCTGCCAGCACACACATCCATGATAATGCCCTGGGCATTGCACACGACCTGGCAGTTCATGGAGTGGAATCCCTTGCGGTTTATGTAGCACATACCCTGCTCACCGGGTGGTGACTTGATTTGTATGTGCGTGCAGTCTATCGCACCCAGTACCTCCGGGTATTGTGCCACACGGTGGAAGTGACGCATATTGCTGGCCAACTCCTCCTGAGTTCTGGGGAAGTATATCTGCTCATTGGCATGTGGTAACATGGCATCCAGGAGCTGGTGTAGTACCCTGGATGCTGATGTCTGTGAGATACCCATTATATCTCCAGTTGGCCTTTGAAAGGTACCTGTGGCCAGTATTCGCAGGCTTACACATACCTTCGTGTCCACTGGTATGGGTTCCCCTCTGTTTCTGGTTCTCAGGCGTGGCCGGCACAGCTCCACTATTTGCTGTAAGATGTCCCTGTCCACCCTGTAATGCTCTACTATCTCCAGGTCATGTAGCCCCTGGTAGGTTACCCTTGGTCTGAACACTCTCCTTCTCCTCCGAGGCCTGCGGTGGTTGTTGGCATCATCCTCCACAACACCGTCAGTCTCTAACACATGCTGATGAATCACATCCATGGCAGCTCCCAACATGTACATTTTAAAAGTTCCCCGTGTGTTTACACCTATGGTGCGGTGTTTGGGAATACACAGGTGTGTGTTGGGTGCTTACACACTTTATACTATTGTGCTGTGAACACCGATGATGTCATCGGGTGTGTATGTACGTTCATAGCTACAGGTTATGTTGTGTGTTATACTGCCGGAACTACTATTGTGGTGCCTTTGGTGTTGAATTACATTTGCCTGCCGTGGATTACCTCTTGACCTTCCCTTTACATTTCTGCGCATTGCACCTACCATTTTCTGGCGTGCATCCTGCAGCCTACTTTCATTTGTACTTTCCTGGACCTGGCGTATCTTGCGTTATGTGTGCTACTGCTGGTCTGCTGTCAGTTTGCTTTGCTCTGCTGTGTCAGGTCTCCTATCTTTGCAATCCAATACCTCCCCTCCTTTTTTTGCATTCACATGCCTCCCCTATCCTGTTTTGCAGGTTTCTGCAAGCGGACTTGTCAGCTGCCATTGATTGGCCTTCGTGGGTTGATTGGTGTTGATTGCTCATTAGTACTCCAATTACCCTACTTCCGCATTTCCTTTTCTTCCCCTGACCTTCCTTTTTCTGCTATTGTTTGCGGCACATGCATCCGATTACTGGGTTTTGGGCATGTTTTCATCCTCGTACACATGCGCTTTTGGCCACCATGTGTGCTCTCAGCTAAACGATTCCTCCCCACCCCTATCCTGCAGCTTTGCTTAGCAACGGTCAGGCCAGATTTGCAATGCTCCAATGTGCTTAGTGCTACAGTGGCACACCCCTCTGCTGATGTCATGTATCTCCTCTGAGCCACTCCTCGGTGTTATACCGCTGCACCGTATGGTACAACCTTCCTCCGGCGGGACATTTGCGATTCAGTATTATCTGCCTCATTTGCATGGCATTGACTACTAAGTCATGGTTACCGCGCCGAACACTATCGCAAGCCCTTAGCAACCCTTGCACCTTGGTTGTGGTGTTCCATGCCTACCATTGTGTGTTATGCTGTGAACCTGATTTCTATTACGTTGCGATTTTATGACATTTTTATATTATTTCTTTATGTTACAGCTTCCGCACACATGCCCTGCGGTTCTGCTGTGCGTTACTGTGGACATGACATTAAATGTTGTTATTTACGTGTTGTGCATCTTTTCTTATGCCATTGGCTGTGTATTTCGCCATTGGCATATGTTCACGTTGTGATAGCTGAGTCTGGCCCTCTTCCATAGCTCCGATGTTCTGTTTGGGGAAATGTAAACCGTGTTTTTTGGTTTACATTTCCGTGGGCTTACGCTACACCTGCACCACTTCATGAATCGCTATATGCCTTCATTTGCATGGTGCAACACTGCACATGGGGTGATTTGCATACCTACGCCGGGGGCTGTGCAGATCTGGCATACGCCGGTAGTGCATGTGGAATTGGATCGTACCTGAATCGCTCAGCGGCCATATTTGGCGTTATAACGCCTACGCTATGCGTGCGCCTGGCACAAGCTTCATGAATCCCGGGGATAATCTACTCCTAAACCCCTACAAAACAAAAAGTATGATATTTGGAACCTCACATAATCTGAAAAAATCCCCCAAATCTGAACATCACAGACTTCAATGTTATCCCAATATAAACAACCACATCCATAAAAATGCTTAGGTTTATGCCTGGACCAGTCATTTAACTTAACTATAATGGCAATACCAGAAAAAAGGTTTGATTCTCTTTTATTCTTGTCCTGAAAAATATCTCTCTTTCCTCTCCAGTTCAGCTGGAGCTACAGGAGACAACTGAGTTCTCCTTACTCAACTTGAATATCAGGTCCCCCTCATAACCACAGCCTGTAACAAAAAAAAAAAAATCATCCACTCTGTAGTTCATTTAAAACAAAAAAACTGCTGATTCATATTTAACTCCCCACCCCTCAAGAACACCATTGCCAAATGGCTCTCAGTCTCCTACAGAATTGAGCTACACCCAGGGTCTCTTCTTTTCAAATAATTTCAGCCAGGTGCCTTCCTTCCTCTTGCTGTGAAACACAATAAAAACATCACCCTAGGTTCATAGGCTGGTACTAGGCTATCGGCTCTAAGGCCTATACAAGCCTAGCCATAACAATTCCCTGGCTATTTCTTCCCACAGTGTTTACTTCCCTGGACCCCTGTCTAGCAGGGTGACTGACGTGATCCCCGGAGTGAATTTCCTATCTCCCATCCAATCATCAAGGTTCCTTTTGAAGAGGGCCAAAGAGGCGCTCTGCTTGACATGTATGGGCAGTCTATTCCAGAGTCTGCAGAGTCTCTGGGTCAGGAACCTATCCCTCCAGCATGTTTTGTTCATTGTGATGACAAGGTTTAGATCCCTGGAGCGTGTGTCTCTGAGGGATTGGGATTTCTTTAAGTGTAGCATGTTCAACAGCTCTGGGTTTGACATGGCCTTGTATGTTAAGCAGAGATCGCCTCTGAGTAGACGATATGCAACAGAGTATAGGTGGAGTTTTTTTAGATAGTCAGCATAGAGCATCTGCTTTAGGCCTGTGATTTTTTTAGTGAGGTGTTTCTGTGGCCTTTCCAGTTGTTGTAGAAGTCTTGAGAGGTACATACCAAACGGGGCATTGTATTCTATAATGGGTCTAATGAGGGATGAGTATAGTGAGACAATGACCTCCTTCTACAACCTTCACAGCTCCTCCCAATTATCCACACTATTCCAAACCTTCCGAACCCATCTACACTGTACCAATCATTCCTTCTCCATTCTTGCACCCAAACTCTGGCAATCCCTCCCACTCACCTCCTCCTCACTTTCAAAATGCAACTCTATAGAAACCACCATCAAAAATCTGGCTGCAAGTGCTTTTCCACTCCACACATTACCTGACCCCCCTCACCTGCATAACTTCTGCTTCTACTCTCTGTTCTCACCTGCTGTTTCCTAACCATATTTGTTACAAAAATCAATCCACATTTTTCTACTGCATTAATAATACTTGATCATTATTCAGTTGTCTGCAGGACTCTCTTCCTTCTGTATTTACTCCATGATTTTGAACCACTTGGCCACTATGGTGACCTTTGCCCTTTCGTCAGTGTAGTGCAATCTCGGAGTTGGTATATTTAAGTAAGAGTATGTGGGGGGCAATGGGGGGTGTGGGGGAGGGGTGAAGCCCTGTCCTTGGTTAGGTTTAGAGCTGGTTCGTTAAGGTTGTTTCTGTGATGGCCTAGAAGTTCCTTTCACAGAGAAAGGATTTTGGCAGTCTTTGCTTTTGATGGAATGGCGTTTCGGAGAAATGGGGTTGCTCAACTTGGATTTATAATGTGTGTTTACTTTTTTTGCAGGGGGGCAAGCTCCCCTCCCTCATAATTATACATAAGGGCAAATTCGCCAACATCAGAATTATCTGATGTACTTTTCTCAACAGGTGTCAGACATCTGTTTAGTCAACTAAATTCTGCCGACTAAACTGATGTCAACCAAAGCACTGTTTGACAAAAGTAGCAGAACACGTGTGTGTGTGTGTGTGTGTGTGTGTGTGTGTGTGTGTGTGTGTGTGTGTGTGTGTGTGTGTGTGTGTGTGTGTGTGTGTGTATGTGTATATATATATATATATACATACATATATATATATATATATATATATCTATCTATATATATATATATATATATATATATATATATATATATATATATATATACATGTGTGTATGTGTGTCTGGGTGCACCACTTTCAGTCTAACATGTTCTTGGTTAACATCTGTTAAGTCAACTGCATTTGGTCAGCTAAGAAAATGATCGACAGGTGTACGAGATCACACAGTTCTTTGGATTATGGAATATGTCCTTTCCCCAATCTGTATGAGCTCAGATTTAGTATAAATAATAAATAGAGAAGAAGTAAGAACAACACTAAGAAAGATGAAATCAGGGAAAGCAGCAGGCTCAGATGAGGTGACAGCAGATATGATAAAGATGCTGGGTGAGATAGGGGAAAATGGCTCCTGAGAGTACTAATAGCAGAGGGGAGAGAAAGGTGTATCCCAGATGACTGGAGAATAAGCATACTCATGCCAGTGTACAAGAACAAAGGGGACATCCACAACTGTGGGCAATACAAAGGCATCAAACTCCTACCACATTGCATGAACGTTTTGGAGAGGGTGACTGATAAATAGATACACAGAGCAGTAGATTGTAAGATGGGAGATGAGCAGTTCAGATTCAGATCAGGATGCAGCACAATTGACCCAGTGTTTGCATTGAGACAGATACTTGAGAAGAAGCTAGAGATGAGAGAGTACAACTGGGCATTCCTAGACTTGGAGAAAGCATATGACAAGGTCCCAAGAAAGCTGGTCTGGGCAGTAATACGGTGGTTTGAAGTCCCAGAAACATTGGTAGAATTAGTGCAGGCTATGTACAAGGACCCAGTGACTCAAGTACAAATAGTATTCAGCCTCAAAGAGGGGTTCCCAGTGGGAGTGGGTGTACATCAGGGATCATCTCTGAACCCACTGCTGTTCATAATGGTTATGGACTACATTAGCAATCAGGTTGGAGGGGACAGATCAACAAAGCTGCTGTATGCAGATGATGTGGCAGTACAGGCAGACTCTGAGCTAGAACTTCAGCAAAGGATAGGAGAATGGAATGCAAATCTGAAGGCACATGGGATGAAACTAAGCACAGATAAGACGGTGGTGATGGCAGCAAATTGGGGCAATCAGAAGAAGCTAAGAATACAGATAGAAGGGAAGATAGTGTAACAGGTAAACAGCTTCAAGTATCTGGGAGGGGTGGTTGAGGAGAAGGGTAGTCTGAATGAAGAGGTCAGAGCTAGAATCGGAGGGGCTACAGCCAAGTGGCATACAGTATCAGGTATAGTCTATGACAGAAGAATCCCAAAGAAGCTGAAAAGTAAGGTGTACCAGACAGTGGTGTGACCAGTACTATTGTATGCTACAGAAACATGGGCAGTAAAGGCAGAGCAGTTGAAGAACCTAGAGGTGATGGAAATGAAGTGCCTGAGAAAGGTGGTAGGGTGCACACTGTGGGACAGATGAAGAAATGAGAACATAAGAGCAGAAGCAAAAGTAGGTCCAATTGTAGACAAGATCAAAGAGAACAGAATAGGGTGGTTTGGGCACATGTGTAGAAAAGCTGAAGACTATCTGATGAGGAAGATTTGGGACAGACAGGAAGAAGGTAAGAGGAAGTGAGGATGTCCAGTAAAGAGGTGGATGGATTGTGTAAAAGATCTGCGACAGTCAGGCATGAGTGTTGAAGAAGGCAGGAGTGTGGCACTAAATTGAGAAAGTTGGCGACAGTTAACATGATACCCCAACTCCATGTAGAAAAAAAATGGGAAGAAGGGAGCTGATGGTGATGATGATGATGAATTAGTAGAGAATGTGGGGGAGTAACCCTCGACATGGGTGGAGCAAAGGAGCTATCCTTCCCCTGCAAAAAATGTTTTTTTTTTGTATTTTTGTTTTTCAGTTTTACATGCATCAAGGTTGTTTCTCAGCATATTTCTAGTAGCACATCAATGTTCATGTTTTCAACATTTTGTAGTCGATGTTTGCAACTTCACTATGAGTTTTCAAGTTAAGTAATTGCACATATATATATATATATATATATATATATATATATATATATATATATATATATTATATATATATATATATATATATATACATATATATATATATATATATATATATATATATATATATATATAATATATATATATATATATATATATATATATATATATATATACATACACACATGCACACATGCATACGCATATGCACACAAGTATATGTTGCATTATCAGAATGCAAATGCATGAAAATTGAATGATCACTTTGTGCATCAGACATCTCTGCTCACATCATAGAGGAAGGGGGCAGTGAGTCACACCTGTCATCATTTGAACAGGTGATGAGACACAAATGAGACATGGCTACCATCACAACCTGGGTGAGAGGGCATGTCATTGGAGGTAAAGACATGGTTTGTGGCAAGGGGTACTCTGTGTCATAGCTAATGTTCTCTGATGACAGGTATGGGGTGACACGATGGGATTGAGAATGGAAGCAGGTGGCATGATGAGATCATCTATATAACGGTAGTAACACAAGACATAATTTTTATAAAATTTAGTAGTATATACATACTCTAACTCAAATTTACCCATAAAAAGGTTTGCATACATGGGGGCAAAAGATGCCCCCATAGCGGTGCCTTTTAGTTGATGGTAGATAACTTGATTAAAACTAAAAAAATTATTAGAAAGGCAGAAAGAAGTAAGGTCCATTATATAGTGGGTGGTGGGATTATCCCCCAAAAAATATAATAATGCTTGCAAACCATCAAAATGATTAATGTTAGTGTAGAGACTAACAACATCTACACTAACCCAAAACATATCATCTGTCCAAGTAATGTGACTTAATTTATCAATAAAGTCAAAAGAATCTCTAATATAGGATTCTAATTTTTGTACATAAGATAACAGATAATTATGAACAACTATACCCATATTCCGACAAAAATAGTTGCTGGCCGAGACAATTGGACGTCCAGGTGGGTTATTCATATTTTTATGAAGTTTGGGGAGACAGTAAAAAGTAGCTAAATTACAGCTCTCCAAACAGAATTTTTTATCAAGGTCATCCTTAGAAATATATCCCAATCTTACACCCTTATCTAATAAAGTAGTACATTCTTTCATGGCTACAATATAATTTTCATAATCACTAATTTCATAAGTAAAAGGGTCACATAAATGTTCCATACACATGTCTAAATATTGCTTATTATTCAATTTTGATGGTGTTCTGCGTGGAGACGTGCAGCCACTGCTTCTAATTCATGGGCTGGGGGAGTGAGATACCCCTTGACCTTCATGAGCAATCTGGATGGTGCAGCGGTAGCAGTGTCACCTCACAGAGGTTCTCCATTTCGATTCTTGGCTGGGGTGCCTTCTGTGTGGAGTTTGCATGTCCTCCCTTCATTCATGTGGGTTTCCTCCCCAGGTGCTCCAGTTTCCTCCCACGATACAAAGATATGTGTCTGGAGCATTTCTCCCTGGGCCTCCTCTGAAAATTGGCTTAATTCCAGGTCAGACTTTTCCAGTAAACAAATGTTAAATAAATAAAAATAAAAAATAAACTGTGTAACTGGTGATGGCCTTCCAGTGTGACCACCCCTTATGCATTTCTTCCCCCAACCATTGACAACACATTTAGACTGAGCAGTTATGGATGCGTTCTGTATACACCACCATAGCCTAATAAGCCCTAACATGCCTTTATCCTTGGACTTCATAGCCTCACTAAAGTGTTAGCAGTGATGGGTGCCATCTCACAGAAGATAGCACAACAATCATCTCCATGTCAGCATGGGTAGTGGCAGACTGTACCCAGACAGTAGCTCTGCATGTTTGTTGCTTGAATCCTATCTCTGCTCATATATCAATAGTAAGCTGTGATACATGAAAGTGCTAGGATCCTATGCTAAGCTCCTACATGATAGGTAAACCCACATCAGAGGCAGTGCACTCCTCTGTTGATGCAGCCACATAGTAAGCATTGCTGGCTCTCTCAATCATGAGGGAATCTCTCCTCTAATGGTGATGTGTAGCACTGGCTATACAGTAGCTTAGGTGTGGCTGAAGCTGTATCTTGATCAAAAACATTGTGTAGAGTACCAAACAGGAAAGAGAAAGATAAGACCAGTGTTTCTTCTGACTGTGTCTCATTATGTGTATCTGCATAGTCATCATCAGACCCTGCATAGGTAATGACATCAAATGGCTGTCCTGATCCATCCTGTCTCCATTACAGTGCTGTGGCCTGTGACTATATAACAAGACAGAATAAAACGTCTCTGATTACCTCTTCTATATGACAGACCCTGTGTTATTAATGTAAACAGTGATATTAACTATACAAATAAAAAATGGACACATACTTTCTCTGCCAGTCCTGCATGCCCACATACCAAAAATAACAAAAGAAAAAGAAGGCAGCAGCCTAAGAAACAACGCCAGTTCACAAATGAATTTAATCCAGCTTAGCGCCTCGGCATAATAGCCTTCAATGAACACAAGTTACAAACACACACCCACTCCAATATATATCACAATTAATTAAGTAATTACATGAATTAATCAATCAAAAAACAATATATCATTTAAAGAGAGAACTTCCAATATAAAAAAGAAGAACTAACAGTACTAGTTATACAAAAGTTATAATAAACTTTTCCAGTTAACTTCTAAGTTTAAACCATTAGGTGACAAGGTATTATATTTCAAAATATAAATAGTTTCTTTAAATAACAGAATGTTTTTAATTAATCTGTCATCACCTTTCTTAATAAAAATATTTTCTAAAATACAACATTCAAACAATTCAACATTACTATTGTGACATTCCATAAAATGTAAAGCAATGGGGCTAGTTAATACTCTTTTTTTAATATCTCTAATATGTTCTTGCATTCTAGTTTTAAATTTTCTTTTTGTCTCACCAATATAGTATAATTTACAAGGGCATCTAACACAATAAATAACCCCTACAGAATTACATGAAAAGTTATTATTAGGTCTGAATGAAATTCCATTAATATTGTCAAAATATGGTTTTACGTATTTACATATATTACACTGGCCGCAAACATTAGTACCTACTATAGAAAAATTATTATATACCTTATCTAAAGGAGAAATATAATAAGAATTAATCAACTTATCAGATAAATTTTGACCTCTTTTAAAAGAAATTTTAGGAATAGTTGGAAAAATCTTACAAAGATTTTTATCTGAAATCAAAAATTTCCAAAAGTATTTAATAATATCCCAAATTTTGTCACTATGTACATTGTAAACAGTGACAAAATAAATATCTAATATTTCCTGAGTAGAAATCGTTGAACACATATTATTCCCACTAACAGAGCTAACCTTTTTCATAAAAGGTAAAAAAACACTTTCTTCTCTATTATTACTAATCACCAATTTATTACCCTTTCTAAGATTCATTTTATCCATTAATTTATTGATACAAAAATCTAGTATATCAATACTATATCCTCTTTTCAAGAACATAATAATACTGTCATAAATGTTCTTTTCTAAATCTAATTCATTATTGCATAGTCTAGATAATCTGATAATTTCTCCATAAGGAATAGCAGATAATGTATGTGGGGGATGACAACTAGTTCCATAAAGAAACTGATAACCATCCGTAAACTTACGGTATACTGTAGTGTGGACCTGATCACCTACCACTCCAGATAACATAATATCTAAATAATGGATTTCACTGCCAAACTGTAAACCATCAAAACGTAAATTATATCTGTTATTATTAAGATCTGAAAAAAACTCATAAATATATTCTCTACCACCTCTACAAAGAAAAATTAAATCATCTCTATAACGGTAGTAACACAAGACATAATTTTTATAAAATTTAGTAGTATATACATACTCTAACTCAAATTTACCCATAAAAAGGTTTGCATACATGGGGGCAAAAGATGCCCCCATAGCGGTGCCTTTTAGTTGATGGTAGATAACTTGATTAAAACTAAAAAAATTATTAGAAAGGCAGAAAGAAGTAAGGTCCATTATATAGTGGGTGGTGGGATTATCCCCCAAAAAATATAATAATGCTTGCAAACCATCAAAATGATTAATGGTAGTGTAGAGACTAACAACATCTACACTAACCCAAAACATATCATCTGTCCAAGTAATGTGACTTAATTTATCAGTATAAAGTCAAAAGAATCTCTAATATAGGATTCTAATTTTTGTACATAAGATAACAGATAATTATGAACAACTATACCCATATTCCGACAAAAATAGTTGCTGGCCGAGACAATTGGACGTCCAGGTGGGTTATTCATATTTTTATGAAGTTTGGGGAGACAGTAAAAAGTAGCTAAATTACAGCTCTCCAAACAGAATTTTTTATCAAGGTCATCCTTAGAAATATATCCCAATCTTACACCCTTATCTAATAAAGTAGTACATTCTTTCATGGCTACAATATAATTTTCATAATCACTAATTTCATAAGTAAAAGGGTCACATAAATGTTCCATACACATGTCTAAATATTGCTTATTATGCAATTTTGATGGTGTTCTGCGTGGAGACGTGCAGCCACTGCTTCTAATTCATGGGCTGGGGGAGTGAGATACCCCTTGACCTTCATGAGCAATCTGGATGGTGCAGTGGTGCAGCGGTAGCAGTGTCACCTCACAGAGGTTCTCCATTTCGATTCTTGGCTGGGGTGCCTTCTGTGTGGAGTTTGCATGTCCTCCCTTCATTCATGTGGGTTTCCTCCCCAGGTGCTCCAGTTTCCTCCCACGATACAAAGATATGTGTCTGGAGCATTTCTCCCTGGGCCTCCTCTGAAAATTGGCTTAATTCCAGGTCAGACTTTTCCAGTAAACAAATGTTAAATAAATAAAAATAAAAAATAAACTGTGTAACTGGTGATGGCCTTCCAGTGTGACCACCCCTTATGCATTTCTTCTCCCAACCATTGACAACACATTTAGACTGAGCAGTTATGGATGCGTTCTGTATACACCACCATAGCCTAATAAGCCCTAACATGCCTTTATCCTTGGACTTCATAGCCTCACTAAAGTGTTAGCAGTGATGGGTGCCATCTCACAGAAGATAGCACAACAATCATCTCCATGTCAGCATGGGTAGTGGCAGACTGTACCCAGACAGTAGCTCTGCATGTTTGTTGCTTGAATCCTATCTCTGCTCATATATCAATAGTAAGCTGTGATACATGAAAGTGCTAGGATCCTATGCTAAGCTCCTACATGATAGGTAAACCCACATCAGAGGCAGTGCACTCCTCTGTTGATGCAGCCACATAGTAAGCATTGCTGGCTCTCTCAATCATGAGGGAATCTCTCCTCTAATGGTGATGTGTAGCACTCGGGCTATACAGTAGCTTAGGTGTGGCTGAAGCTGTATCTTGATCAAAAACATTGTGTAGAGTACCAAACAGGAAAGAGAAAGATAAGACCAGTGTTTCTTCTGACTGTGTCTCATTATGTGTATCTGCATAGTCATCATCAGACCCTGCATAGGTAATGACATCAAATGGCTGTCCTGATCCATCCTGTCTCCATTACAGTGCTGTGGCCTGTGACTATATAACAAGACAGAACAAAAAGTCTCTGATTACCTCTTCTATATGACAGACCCTGTGTTATTAATGTAAACAGTGATATTAACTATGCAAATAAAAAATGGACACATACTTTCTCTGCCAGTCCTGCATGCCCACATACCTGATGTACCAAAGAGAAACATATACAGTGGTATTTGTGGCCTGACAAAACCACTGCACAGCTGTTATACACATGTGCATTAGAATTACTTACTCGGTGAATCTTACTCTAAGACACGTGAGTGTTATCCACTTACTGAATCTGTATCCACTCCTCCAGGTATGATACACTTGAATTCAGCATCTCCATTCATGGATAATAGGAACTCCTTTTCATCTTTTCATCAGTTAGGCTTGCAGTGGGATGTGGTACTCCCTTCAGTGGCAGACCTCTCTGATGACAAATGTCCCTTGGAGACACTCCTGATTATATCAGTGTCATGCATCTGATATAGCCACATTGTGGGATTCCACCCACCAATGGCATTGATGTCATGGGCCACTCTCTCACAAACATTGTCCAGTAGAGTCTGGTAAGCAGTCTTTCTTCTTAGCAGGTGGCACCCATAGACCCTGAATGCTTGTAGCAGAATGTCATTCTCAGTTCACCTGATTTGTCTAATCTCTGTGATTCACCCCCCCCCCCTCCAGAGGTCATGAGGAACAACACATCAACCTATTTTCTTGTGACTGCAGAGGACAGTAAGCTACCAATTACAAACAGTGGATTACCATTGGTATAGACAACAGCACAGGTGTGGAAATGGACAGCAATCCAGTAAATGTCACTGATATGACATAATATAGAAAGTGGGCACCCCACTGATATTCCAGGTGGCAGGTAAGGACAGACATGTGATGTATACAACTGTGGTGGCTGTACACAAGAGATCCACTGGGATACACAGGTAAACAAAATGTTTCCCTGATTTCATGGGTTGGAGACATCAATACAGTAACATGCAACAGTGGAGTCCTGTGGTATGATGCTGGGTTACACCTGGCTACCCACAACACCTTCTCCCACAGCACAGGCATGCAACATATATGTGTGAGACATGCAGGATACTATAGAGATAGGCAGTTCTGATAGCGGACTGCTCTCATTCAACTTCATGAAGGATATCTAACTACATATTTTACATACGATCTCTATATAGGTGTACACATTAAAATATGTGTCTTTACTCTGTTCCTGGGCAAAGTCAAATATCTACAGTCCATAAGAAATATACATGTTGCCACTGCACCACAGAATGTTGGGAATCAGGGCTGTGTCTTTTGAAAACACTGTTTCCTCTGCTACCACATACTTCCTTCAAAATGCTGTAGTGGTGGTGGTGGTAACGGTGGTACTGGTTGTTGTGGTGGTGTTACTGATGGTGGTGGTATTGCTTGTTATGGTGGTAGTGGTTATACTGGTGGTGGTGGTGCTGGTTGTTGTGGTGGTGTTACTGGTGGTGGTGGTGGCAGTATTGGTTGTTGTGGTGGTGGTGGTGGCTGCACAGCTGCTGCTCCTTTTTCAGTTTTGTCTTTAAAATGCTGGCTCATCCTCTTAAGCTCCAAGAAACAGTATTTTGCTTAGTCTGCATGTAAATAAGGCTACGTTCTAAACATGTCTATGAATTACTATATTTTGGTGAAGATCTGTGTGTAACATAACACACTGGCTGCAATCCAGGCCACTGATACATTGTGAGAGCAGGCTCAAATATGCTGCCTGTCTGTGTACACATCACACTTCAGGGTTGTACAATGCTGCAGTGCTATTAATGTTAATGCCCTTAGAGAGTGCCTGTTTGTTGTTCCATGCAGAGTAAAATTATGCTCTTTCTTCTGCACAGATAGGTCAAGAATCAGCTGCTGGGACCCCACCCATGTACGTTTTGTAAAGTGGATACCTGCTATGACCCCAAGGAATTGATTAATGAGGCTGCTGGCATCCCCGGAAATGGTGAGCAATGTAGACACTGGTATGATGATGTGTAGAACAGCCACTGTGAAGACTTCCAGTGGTGGAAGTGGTAGTTTTGTAGGAAGGCCCACATAGTGTGGTAGGTATTTGCAGAAAATCCTTATCAAGGGTTGGACATTTGTCTTTTTCCCAGTAGACAAGCCAGTTCACTCACCTACTGCAGCTCAGGTATCAGTGTCACAGAAGATAAATAAGGTAGATAATGGTGTAATAGCCCACCAAGTGTACAAAACTATGTACCTCTTGGAATGTGTAGCAGATGTGCTTCACCTGCAGCTAACTGTCATCAAGCCAGCAGAGCATGGTGTGGCATATTTCACCAGCCAACATAGCCCATCTGTACCAGCTTCTTGATCAAACTGACATTCTTCTGGGCTGGTTAACAGCCAACACACTGCCCATACTCCATCCCACCCATCCCTTTCCTGAAGCAGGTACACTCACTACTTGTGCATTGTCCATGCCTCCCAATCACCATTTGTCCACCCTCTGTTCATCTCTGTTCAACTCATGTGTTCCCCTGCTAATGTGCACATATTCACCCATGCTTGTAAGTACATGTGTTGTGTTTCTATGTGCCCCCTACAGTCTACCCTTCCACATATTTCCTTTCCATGATTCCCTAATGCCGTCTCATCATCCTTGGACAATAAAAATGTGTCTTGGCTTTCCACCCCTTACTTTTCCTCTATGCTTCCCTTCTGTCTGTGTTTCTGATTGCTGTATTCCCTCATTTCCTAATGCCTTTTACTCTTCTTTCCCTCCCTACCCTTTCATGGAACCAGTAACTGTCTAGGAAACTGGATTCACAACAGCATATGTTTTCAGTGTGCTACATCTTAGTTGCACAGGGCACTTGTCCACTGCCTGAACCAGACCTTGAAAAATCACATGATCTGCAGCCTTCGGATATCACATGATTTGCACCAGCTACCACGTGGCCACTACTTTGTTTTACAGTATGCCACTTCCTCTGTCCTACTTTGGTTGGATTGTGACTTTTTAGCCTTAATCTGATTTCAACAATTAAGTACAGACAGCTGCTCTGGCATGCACATTGTTGCATTTCTATTTTATACCATACCATATCTACACTAAATGGCTCAAACCCTTCTTAGCCACACTGCACATCAATATGAATCCATTCCCAGCTGATTAGGAGAATTAGCAGTGTTTACTGAGTGGTATAAATTATAGAATGACTAGGCCAAAATGAATTCTGAATGACTCTGAAACAGCAGGCTTGGTTTTTATGTTAAGTCAAAAAAAAAAAAAATAAAAGAGTTGTAAATGCCTAATAAATAACGTGTGAATGCATAGATGAGCTAAACAGGTGTCAGTAAACAAGGAACATGAATATCCTCACTCTGCCTTGACAAAAGCTAACATTTGAGATGAAAATTAAAAACATTACAAATTACAAAAGATAAAATACAATACTAAGAACTTTACTTCAAAATATGAGAGCAGCAACTTGTGAGATTCAGATTCCATCCAGCCACCTGTCCATCATTGTCCTTAAAATGTTTTATTATTTTACTATTTAACTTTTAATATATCAGTAATGTCATGCTGCTAGGAAAAAAGGGTTCAGAATTTCTGATATGTAATATATATATAAGTGATTTGTGACAGACGAGTACCAGTAAGAGTGAAAGGGAAGGTCTACAAGAGGGTAGTGAGACCAGCTATGTTATATGGGTTGGAGACAGTGGCGTTGACAAAAAGGCAGGAGTTAGAGCTGGATGTGGCAGAGTTAAAGATGTTAAGATTTGCACTTGGTGTGACGAGGGTGGACAAGATCAGGAATAAGTATATTAGAGGGTCATCCCAGGTTGGAAGGTTTGGAGACAAAGCCAGAGAGACAAGATCACGTTGGTTTGGACATGTGCTGAGGAGGGATGCTGAGTATATTGGCAAAAAGATGCTAAGGATGAAGCTACCAGGTAACAGGAAAAGAGGAAGGCCTAAGATAAGGTTTATGGATGTGGTGAGAGAGGACATGCAGGTGGTTGGTGTGACAGAGCAAGATGCAGAGGACAGGAAGAAATGGAAACAGATGATCCACTGTGGCGACCCCTAACGGAACAGCAGAAAGAAGATGATGATGATGATGATGAATATATATAATGTAATAAAGATCTTTGAGTGAATCTTTCATTCTTACACCTGGATGTCCAAATGGCTGTGTTGCCGATTTCTACAATATAAGTAAGAATATTCAGAGATAACAACATTTGGCATCATCCCACAAAGTTTTACAATGGAAGAAGGTTATTTTATCCAGGTAATGCCCTGAGGGGAAATTACCAGATGTATGCTTGGAGAGACTATATGAGTTTTATCTGTGTGTCGCTGCCATTTTGAGAAGGTGCTGAGCTCACTGATCTGTCAATGCTCCCAGGGTAGGATAGGTGCCGAGTGCAATAAGGTCAGGAGACGGAGAATGTAAGGAAAACACAGGGGCATCATGCAGGTCATACAATACACTGTAACTTTGGGGTTCGCCTTTTTTAGGAAAGTTTAGATCCTTTACTTTCTTCAAGCATAGCAGTTTGTTTTTCAAAAGTCAACACAGTAGATCACAAGAGATGGATTCCTGCTGATCGATTTGAGCAGGAAAGGCAAGGATGGCTATTTGTCCTGACAATTTAAAATTAAATTTGTGGTACATTGGGACTGAGTGGTGGATATTTTGCTATGTTTGTTGCATCTGAATATTTTCAAAGAAATGCACGCACTGCATGCTGGATTGCAAATGGGCCTGGGAGATCAAAATAAGACTGCAGTTTTAGAATTTTGCCGCTAACCTTGATAAGAGTGCAGGTGAATGAAGAAATTAAGTTTAATGACTGTTGTTTATATTTAGTGAAATAAAGCTCCTGAATTTAAGAGAGCCTTACTGCCAGAAAACTAGTCTGCATGTTAGGGCCTTTGCTCCTTGTCCAAAAGGTGGGGATTTGTCTCTAGGCAGGTCAGTTTCTTGAAGTTTTTCTTTTAGCAGTCTTTAGATGGACTCCAAATAAATAAAAGATGTTTTAATAAACCACTGCTTTCTAAGTAACTTTTACTAAAATATTGATGGAGGATGAATTACTGAGTTTATTTAGTTATCTCTAACTGTAGAGTTGACCATATGGTCAAACTTTTGTTTTTATGAAGATGCTGCTTTGCACAGATTGAAGATGAACCAAAATAATTTTGACTGACTGCTTTAACTAAGGTTTTGAATTAAAAAATGTCAGTGAAGTGAAATATTTTATATATTTGGCTTGCTCTTAATTAACGGGGCCTGGACCAGGTAGCTGAAATGTCTGGTAGATTGACTAACTTTGTTTTGAAAATGACAGGTATTATTGCAGAGACCACATCTGAATACTGAAGGTGTGTCTTCTAGATGGCTATTTCTGAAAAAAAAATTGCTTAGATTTTGCCAGATGATAGCCCTTACTGATACACATAACATTCAACTTCTTTGGTCAAGAATTAGTGAAAAAAACAAAAATAATGGTAGTATTAAAAGCTGAAATCAGGAGAAAATTTTAAAAAAAATTACTTTACATCACTTACAAAATTAACAGAACATTAACTTGCATTTTCTGAAGAATCAGAACTATGAAACTCCTCAGTGAAAATAAAGCATTTTATGAGTAACAGGGCAAAATCAGGGATATTCTACAATATTAGGGACAGTTGTGCTATGCTGTTTGTGCCTGCGGTACAAAGTCAGGCCTTTGATCATGGTGAAGTAAATATTTAAATTTGCTGACTTTCCTGTTATAGTACTGTGAATGAGTTAAAATTAAATTTCAACTTGAAAACTTATTCAGAGTAAGTTTAGAAATTACTAACATTATACTGTCTGCATTTCTTTGTCTATCTATATATGTATGTATGTATAAATATATATGGATTCACATCAGAAGCATGAGATACTGAAATGTCGAATTTCAGTATCTCGAGACCAGAAGACTGAAACTGGAAAAAAACAAAAACCTACAAAACCAACACCCATAATATTGGAAATAACAATCCAAAAAGAATACCCAACCCTCCCCTGACATACAAACACCAAAACAACACACATACCACTACCCAACGCACCCTACTCTCCCATTGCACACTATTGCTACACATAGAAAAAAGACACCACTTTCAACACTTACACACAAACACACACACACACACACACACACACACACACACACACACACACACACACACACACCGACACACGCACACTCATTCACACCTACCTACCCTAACCAACGTCTAAAACTTCCCAGAATGTTAAACCAAACCACATTCCTCCATAAACCCCTAAAAATTTCAAACCTACTTGACCCTCCGAACATAACCACACATCGGCCCCAATCTTTCCTACCCGTACACCACTTAACCTTAAAGGGACAACATAACAGGAAAAACAGCACACACCACAACTGCTACCAGTTTGGCAAACTAACATTTGACAATATGCAGTTTTATGCAACTGCATTTTCACTCTTCCAGTCTTGAGATACTGAAATTCGACATTTCAGAATCTTGAGCTTCTAAAGTGAATCTATATATATATATATATATATATATATATATATATATATATGTGTGTGTGTGTGTGTGTGTGTTTCATTGGTTTGATCTGCAGGGATTTTGGTCAACATCTCTCCACTGTTCCACTGACTGTATCAGAACTCTACTCTCAAAGCTCAAACCATGCTCTGTATCAGCAGACAATATTCCTCCTTACTTTCTCCGGATTGCTGCACACTCCCTTGCTATGCCTGTATCTATACTAATCAATTTCTCCATCTTTGAGTCTAAAGTTCCTTCTATCTGGAAACAGTTTTACACTCTTCCTATTCATAAAAGAGGTAACTCCACAGAAATATCTAATTTCAGACCTATCTTCTCCCCTCTCTCCAAAATCCTTGAGAAATGTGTACACAAACAAGTTATGCATTATCTCTTACAAGAAAAACGTATCACTCCAACACAGCATGGCTTCTATCCCAAGCATAGTACAACCACAGCTCTACTACCATTTCTTAGCACCTTAGCCCTGGCTAAAGATGATCACAAAGTCATATCCTGTCTATTCCTTGACCTTTCTAATGCTTTTAACACTGTCTAAAACACATTCTGCTACTTATTAAACTTGTAGACCTAAACTTCTCCCGAGATACAGTTGCATGGTTCTCTAGCTATCTCTCTGATAGTCTGCAGTCAGTACGATTTCACTCAGCACTATCTACCCCTCTCACTAAGAACAAGTGTTCCCCAAGATTCCATTCTTGGACCTCTACTCTTTAATATCTTCACCAGCTTACTCCACTTCTCTTGTCCTCTGTCTACCATTGCCCAATACGCAGATGACTCTACAGTATTGCTAATTCCCCCTTAGAACTCCTAACAAATGCCCAGACATCGTTCAACTCAGTAGAGACATGGCTCACTAATAATCAGCTCAGCCTCAACCCTAAGAAAACAAAATTACTACTCTTTCTACCTAAATCTGCAAACCATATTAAACCTTCCTTCTCCATAAGGTCCCTAAACAATACTCCTATAGAAGTCGAAACTAGCACAAAACTCCTTTGCATTACCATTGACGACCAACTAAAATTCGATCTTCACATTAACAAATGTATCAAAAAAAACACCAAAAGCTAGGACTACTGTACATGAACAACAAATTCCTAACTACTGAAGCTAGGGTTTCTCTTACCCATGCCTACCTTCTACCATGCTTAACCTATTGTTCCCAAATACTCACAAATCTGAACTCCTCTCTACTTACCAAATTAGAATCGACCTACCACAAAATAGCTAGATTTGCAGCTCAACAAACATATAAATCTCATCACTGTCTCTCCCTAAAATACCTGAACTGGCCCAAACTACCTCATCTGTTCCTACAATCTCAACTCCAAATCATACACTCCATCCTATATCAGATTGATTTCTGCCCAAGTCTATCTTCTCTCATCTCTCACTTCTCCCCTACCAGACTTCTCCGAAGCTCAACCCAAGGACTACTAAAAATCCACAAACTCAAATCCAACAAAGGGTGTGACTTATATAGCTACCATCCCTCTAATGCATGGAGATATAAGGTCCCCGATCACCCCAGACAATTTAAGCTAGCAACCAAAGACCACTTTAAAAAAACACTGGTCCTGCCATTGTACTTACCCTCCCTGATTATTACCTACCTTTTAAAGTACAGTTAAACTAACATACTAAAACTTACCATTAACTACTTCATCCTATGCAACCTCCAAAGCTGCTTCTATACTGTGCTCCCTGAAATTCTTATGTAACCTTTTAAGTTTCTGCTACTCTGCATGCAAAACCTTGTATTTACTCAACTCTCTTTTTAAACCAAAACATAAAACTTATTCTACCTTTTTTAACATTCTTCTTTTTGTTTATAGTACTGTTTTATCTGTCAACAATATACATGTATGTAGCTTATGTATTTTAACTACCAACATTTTCTATTGCTATTTTTATTGCATTGTATGTCTTTGGAGCTTTTCTCCCTGGGCCTCCTCTGAAAAGGGGCAATAGCTCAGCTGGACACTCCTGGTCAACAAATGTAAAATAAATAAATAAAATATGTTTAATCAAATGCATTTGGTCAACTATACATATAGTTGACATGTGTGCAAGATTGACAGTCTTCGGGTAAGGGGAATATTTTCTTTCCCCAGGGACTGTGTGATACTGGAGTTAGTATATGTAATTAGCAGGGGTTGTGAGACGTTTCATGTTTTTTTTTTTTTTTTAAAGTAATATTTTCACGTGCCGAGAAGCAACCTCAGCATATGAGTACTAGAAAGCCAATGTTTCTGTTTTTGATGCAAAGTAGTTTACCTTCTGGATGTCGACTTTCATGTTGGTCGATATATATATATATATATATATATATATATATATATATATATATATATATATAATATATTAATGTAAATACGTTTAATGTGTAAACGCTTAAAGGTGTAACAATATTTGCAATTTCCATGATGTTTCTTATATTTCTGCAATTTGAGCGAATACTTACAATATAATTGTTTAACATTTCTCCTTAAGTTTTCCCCCCACATCTTCTTTGAAAACGAGCATTGTCCATCTGGAATAACATGGTCAACAAAATATAAAGAATCAACCGTGAAAGAGTAAATGGTTCATAGTTGATTGAATCAAAATCCCCAGTAGTCTGCAGTGGTGAGTGATAAACCTATAGATTCTTAGGACAGCAGATGAGAGATGGTGGCAAATGATCTTCCAATAGATACAGGGGGTATGTTAGAGTTGGAAGGATAGCATGAGATTCTTGACATCTTGGTCTTGTTCCTCAAGAGGAATGGCATTGGACAATTAATCGCTGTGGACTTCCAGTACTGGACTATTAAAGACTTAAGATTTTTGAGATCTCAGTATATTGCATGACTATTTATTGTCCATAAGCATATATGGAGGATGGACAGTGCATAGGTGTAAAACAAAAAAATTATTATGGGCATATGGGAGGATCTGGAGTGTGTCATATGGAGCTGAAAGGCAAGAAACTGGGATTATTTTACCCTCAGCTTGCAGACACTGAAAATAGGAATGAAGGCCCTTGAAGAGTAGGAACAGATGCAGCTAAAAATCTGTAAATCTAATTATCCTAACATTTGAATACCAAATAACACACAACTCTTTCTACTTCCAGTAGGAATTTGGGATACCCCTCAGAATCATATTTGAAAAAAAAAAGAGAGAGTGACAAAAATGAAGGAGCAATATAAGCACATTATCAAAGAGACAGTATAAAATCTACAGACTTAAATGAGCTATATTGTAAAACTTTACCACACAAGGTCATTTGTTTTTGCATCTGAAAAAGGAAGATTTAAGATGTGTTTCTTTTTTCATTAAATAATTGTTACCACGGGTATGTTGGTGATTGTACTGTAATTTCTGTGCAGCTTTAAAAAAAATCACATTTGATGCAGAAGATTAAAAAAAACTGTGTGAAGGGGGAAATCAAACCAGCTGCAATACCACACAGACGGCAGGTGCAAAGGCTCAAAACAGTTCCAATGATCAAAAAACAGCCAGCACCATATGGAAGGGAAAAAAGATACTTTAGTAAGTCTTACCACAGTCAACAGGTCTGTTGACTGTGGTAAGACTTACTAAAGTCTCTTTTTTCTCTTCCATATGGTACTGGCTGTTTTTTGATCAAGGGGTAAATCAAGCCTGAAAATAGGAACATACCTACAAAAATAGTTACATCCTGTGCAGGGGTATATCAGGCCTGAAAATAGGGACAGTTGACAGGTTTGTTTCACATTGATGGGATATGGCTCTGGGACACTGAGAGAGAGATTCTTATAACTAACACAGTCATGGCTATGGAGTCATTGTTAGGTTCCTGAGTTAAGTAAATAGCTTTGTAGGGAGTAGGGAAAATACTTGGCAGAGCAAGTCAAGCAGCCTGATGAGTGGTGATAAGAAAGAACAGAAAATCAACAACAACTCTTGGCTAGGCTTGTAAGGGCCTCAGGGCCATTAACCTAGTAACCTCCTATGATCCTATTGGACAGGTAGGAAACAAGAAATTAATGAATGGGCCAACAGGATGTGAGACCTGTCACTAAGGCTGTCAGGACTTGGGATCTATAAGTATGTCACTTGGACATTGGACAAGACTCGAAGGGGTAGGTTGTAATTGAATATGGACTGAAAAGTTATGAACCAGGCAATGGCCAAACCAGAAAGACAATGACCTAAAGTACAATGTCTTAGTAAGAAAGTATATCAGTAGGAAGGCCTAAAAGAAGGTGTGAAGAAAATGAAAACACTGTCATCTGTGTTAGCATGTCTGGCAGGAGATTTGTGTATATTCTCAGATTAACTTGTATTGTATACCAGCATGTCTAATTCTGAAAATGTAAATATGTTTTTTAAAATGTTGAGCACTTCCCTGTTTCTACAAAATGTTTAAAGAATCTGTCAGTGTTTTGATACATTTCTAATTCCACATGTTTGTGAGGGAGAGTCTAAAGTACAAAATGTCTGTGGAGAATCAGCTGATCATTAGGTGATACCATTAGAATATTCCTGGCTGTTATGTGATTATTTGAACAGATGATTGACAAAAAAAATAATTTTTTCAAACAGCTCATTGTTGTTTTTAAAATAAGACAGTTGAGACTGTTAATGTGGACTATAAAAGAGACTGCTGAAGTCAGTTGAAGGGCAGTTAGTTAAGAGCAGCAGTTAAGAGTTGCAGTCAGTTATAGTGCTGTGCAGTGGGTACCCAAGAAAAAGAACTCAACAAAAACTGTAGGCTTGCCTTTTCCTTACTGTTATATTTTAGATTAGATCAGGGACAATATTCTCTAGTTAGATTAGGAGAGTTGAGTTATTGAGATAGAGTTTTTCTAAGATGATGGACTTCTGTCCTAGAGTTTAATTTAATATTTCTGGTGATTGAATTCCAGTGTTTAATGAAAATTATTGATTCACATTCTTGTAATCATTTTTCTTATTATTAAATGTTTTTCATAACTTTACATTGTGGCTGGACAATCCGTGTGTTCTTTAGCGATTAGAAAGGGTTTATACCTGTTTGATAGTCCCCAGGTCACCTCAAATGCCTAGCTGCTTCTGGTCATAGCTATCATTTATTTTGATATTTAATTTTTAATAATTGATCACCCTTTGAAGGTCATGTAGACCTGTCTGACTTTGGTGGCAGCATTTATCATTTTTATTGGGGAGCAGACACAACTGGAAATCTGTGTCAGGCTTCCCATAAGTGTTAAAGTGTGTGAGATTTAAATTTATTTTGAGTGCATGTGAGTCAGAGGTCTTAAACTGGAACACGTTGCTCTGAAGTGTATGATAAAGGATTACATTTGAGGTTGACAGAGCTATATTATCCAGTCCCAGGAAATAGAGGGTGTTCATGTTGTGCTCTTAAGGGAAATTGTGGAATTTTACTCTTGTGTGCTCTGTGCTCTATTGTTTTCTATGATCCTTCCACACTAGAGTCAGTAGTGAGGATTGAGGCTCCTTAATTACAGACCCGGGTTTTAAGTGGGGGGTGTCACATTATTGATGGCAGTCTAGTGGGATATTAACTGGACGTCACAGAAGGTGTCTCATGGGGTATTCAACAGGAGGTGCAAAGGGGCAATCTGAAGGTGTGAATGATAGCTCCAAATGCAAAGTTACACATCAGTAAAACTTGTAATAATTAAATATTTCTAGACTGGTACAAATAATATAAGAACATACTTTTCATCAAAGAAATAAGTTGTGATCAGTAAACTATATAAATCTTATTAGGTGTGTATTTTCAATGGTGAGATGAAGTTGCCTACAAAGGAAGAGTTAGTAGAAAAAAACTGACATTACTGGAACCTACAGGATTGCATGGAAAGAGGGTAATTTTACCTGTCAATCAATGAAGTGGAGAATTACCCAATTGCTTATAAAAGGAGGCAATTAGCTTGCCTGCCTGCAATGACCTTCACATATTAGAAGAGCTGATCTGTCAGTGCTCTGGGAATGTAAAGGTGCTGGGGGTGAGCCATATTAAAAGAGACAAGATACAGTGTTGTCATATGCACATCCCTATATAATAAAATAAACTGCAGCTCTAGACTTTGATTCTACTGGCAGTGTGTTGGATGAAGCCAATCCTACACACAGATCCTTGAAAAAAGGAAGAGTACAAGGGGTGTTTTTTAGTGTAAGGCCAAGGGTTAGGTTAGAAGTAACAGATACTGAGGGTTAAAGTGGTCAAGGAAGTTCTATGAAGGCGAGGAAGAGCAGAAAAACAGCGCCTTAGTAATCCTGTAGTTAGCAGGACATTGGACCTGTCATTGAATGTGCTGAAAAAATGAGACACCTGTCAGCAGGGTTAGCAGGATGTGAGACTTGCCAGTACAATTGATAGGAAATGGAATCTATCAGTAAGTGGCCTGGACATGGACCAGCCACCAACAAGTATGCAGTAACTGGATATTGTCTGGTAGGCTGATAATCAGTCATGGGATTGACAAACAGGATGCAGCCTAAACAAAAAGAAAACAGTCTATGGCAGATGTCTGATTATCTCATTGGCAGGATCTTTGGATAGGCAAATGGAATGATGGCCTGGAGTGCAGTCATGATTTTACTAAAACTGATGGTAATGAGGGCAGCACAGTGGCACAACAGTCAGTGCTGCTGCCTCATAGTATTTTGTTTTCTAATTCAGTTCTCATCTGATTTGTCTTGTGTGTAGAATCTATGCAGAATCCCTGTGCCCATGTGGAGTTTTGCTAGGTATTTCTATTTTCTGCATTTATCCAAAATATGCAATAGGCAAATAGGCAAGCTTCATGAATGAGTGGCCATATGTATCTGTGTGTTCTGTGATGGGATGATGTACTGTTAATGATCAGTTTCTCTACCTAATACTAACCAAATGCCAGGCCTGACTGTGTCTCCCCATTACCCTAAATCACATCACATATGTAATAGTTAATGTGATTCAGGGTAAGTATGTAATATGAAAATGAATGAATGAGTGACGGTAATAAAATTGTTATGGCTTGATGGAAATAGTATAAAAAATACATTTTCTTTATAAGAAGAAATGTATGTTAAATAGACTATTTAAATGTTATTGTCATTTCAAGGAGTAAGGTATTGATAGCAAATTCCAGTCAAGTCAATACTAACATGGAACTGTTCAACACTAGAAATCGAAACCAAAAGTTGCCCACACTAGAAGCCTTTATGATCCCTGAAAACACTTGCATTTGAATAGTTGCAGGAAAGTGGTTCCGGTGCTGTGACATCATTCTCTATCTACCTGTATTTAATACTTGCCACTCATTTAGATCTTCAGTTGCGCATGACTGTGCTGTCGATGGAGGTTGCATTTATATTATTCACAACCCCGTCTCTTTGCAAATAAACAGGATAATGACCTGATATCTATAATAAACTCCACCTGCCACATCATTGCTAACTCCAAATATCCCCCTCCACCCCTTTGACTGCTCATGACAGCTACCTTATCAAACTACAGTATCTATCAAACCTAGCTCAGTTATTCTGGAATATTCTAATTATCCATCTATAAACCAGCAAACATACGCTGCAAACAAAAAATATGCAGAATGGTTCCTGGACTTTGTCAGCGTAAACTATCTTGAACCAGTGGTGTCCTCTCCTTCAAGAGGCTCAGATTTACTCAGTTTAATTGTCACTAATGCACCTGCATTATGTTCCAAACCTATTGTTACAGCATACCTTCAAATCAGTCCTTCAAACCATGGTATGCTGCTTAACAAACCTGAGATGTGTTCATACCCTACCAACTTCAAATACTTCATTAAGCTACCTCTTAACACTAGGAAATGGCCCAAGGAGTGTTTAGGACTCTCCATCCTAAGATGACCTCATAGCTAAAATCATTGATTATTACACTGATTTCTTCTCCCAGCTAAATTACTGCATGAAGGCAACTTCCAGTCTGCCAAAAATAGTGTGCCAAATTTAAAATCAAGCCTGTATGGTGAAACCCCAGTATCAATAAACTGCAAGAACAGGAAAAAAAAACTGTTGGCCCTAAAGAATAAATTTAAGTAATCTCACACTAAGAGTGACTTCAAAATTATAAAAGAACTAAGCTAAAAGATCAACCTCCCCAAGGTAAAATATAAACTAAACTTTGCTGCATCATCCAAAGTCAACTACAAATTAATGTATTTTAGAAACAATCCTCAGTACTGCACCAGACTTGTATCCAGTGGTACCACCCACTCCATCCCAAACGAAATTGCAAATATACTAGCAGACCAATGCAGCTCAAATGTCTATCACCCCACCTCCACCATTTTCCCCACCTTATTACCTCTGAACAAGTATTAAAAACCCTCTCCAGAGTTAAGAACACCAGAACTGTGGATCCACACAACAAGCCAGGCTGTTTCAGTGTTAGTATGAAACACTTTCACACATTCTCCCTGGCAAACCTACTCTTAGTCTCTGCTCTGTATATACATATATATATATATATATATATATATAAAACTAAAGCATGGATAACAGCTCTTACAGCACCCCTCAACAAGGGCTTTTGGTCTTTTGTGTATAATAATAGGAAATAATAAAAAAGAACTGAAGACTTCTGACTATGGACGAAGGCTTAAAGAACATTATTGGTGAGACCCCGAGGTTCAGTTTTAAAAAGAAACAGAATCTGTACAAGGATGGACTATGTAATGGGGTTAGGTTCTCGAAGGAAGGGACATTCCCCTGCAGGTGGTGCAAGGCATGTCCCTTTATTAATAGTAGAAACAGTTTTAAACATCCAATTACATCCAGATTTTACAAGCTGCATACATATGCTGATCACAGTGTGAGGAATGTTATGTATGCAGCACTTTGCAGTTGCTGCTCTGGATTTTATATAGGAAAGACCAATAGACCTTTTAAAGAAAGGATCTTTCGTCATCTGAGTGATATCAAACTTGGTGATTATAATAATGCCCCATCACAGCATATTACGGAGACTGTTGGGCATGAATTCTCATTTTAGTACTGAAAGTGGTTCATGACCCTGTGAGGGCAGGGGGATTTGTGTAATAAAACAGAGATAATAGAGACCAAGTGGATAATTAATTTGAAAGTAGACAAACCACCTGGCTTGAATGGAGTGATTCCCCTTAAACCTGTGCTGAAGGGGTGGAGGCTCCCAAGGTGAATATGGATTGGCTGAGACTTGTTTATAAATGAATGCCTTTGATGGGTTAAAAGAAGAAGGTTTTATACTGAAAGCGCTCATCCTGATTCAGTTTTACAACTTATTTTATTGTTGATTTATTGGTTTATTGTATTTTATTTAATAAATAATTTTCCTTGGTGTAGCAGCTCTCTACATTTCTTCAGTGCAGTTTTGTGTTTTGGTGGAGCTGCCTTTAGTGATCCAAAATTTACTTCACACAACTGTCACAGGTTTAGTTGGGTTTTCAAGGCTGAATTTAATTTTGAGAGGTACAGCTTTGTGGTCCAACTTCACCAATGAGCACATGGAATGGGGGTTGTAATGTTTTCCCATGTTGGTGAGTACTAGGGCCAATTTATTTGATCCTCTTGTTGGAGAGTGCACTATCTGGTCCAGGGTGTTTGTGTTGATAACATCCCAGAAACACTGCATGTGAGTTAGAGGCAGTGTATGCTTCCTAGTGTAGAGATGGGTAGTTAAAGTCTCCCATGAATAAGGTATTTGGTTGGATGTTGAGCTCCTAATAGGTCTAGGTAAGAGTTGTGAGCTTCTTGGGTTATAGAGGGTGACCTGTAGCTGGCTAGTACATGCTAGTGAGCCTTGTCTATGGAGACTTGGAAGTGGATGAACTCCAGGCAATCATCCTGTTTGAACAACCTAGACTTGTATTTGCTGCTAACATAGATTAAGATACCTCCACCTTTAGCCCATGTTTGTGCTGCTGTTGGTCTAATTGTGTGTAAAGCACTGTAGCCTTCCACTACCAGAGTACTTTCTGCGGCTTGAAACCAAACCTCTGTACAGTACAGATGCCTACATTCTTCAGAATGAGGAGAGTTTAAAGGGTGTGGAGTTTCTATTTTAGGCTTCTAGCATTGAGCAGTAGCACTTTGAGGTTGCTTTGAGTTTTTTTTTTTTTTTTTTGGTATATTGGTAGTTTTGTCATTTTGACATTGCCTAAAAAGGCTCTATAGACAGAGTTTTAGCCAATATCTAAAAGCTCGGGGGGGGCAGGTGCAGGACCATCCTTGGCAAACCAAAGTGATTTGTTAATCATGTCCTCCCATGCTGATAGATATTGGATTACCCTGCAGTGACACCAGAAACTAAGTCAGTTATTAAAATCAACCATTTTCTGTTCATACTGTGGCATCATCCTTGATGAAGGTAGAATGCTTCTCAATGCAAGGCATGTACCTGTCTGTGAAACACATTCAGAGAGATCCATAATGTCTTGTTTCACATGGTCCAGTGAGGTATGCCTTGGGTCATTTACACCCACATGAAATATGACAGAATCCTATTGGTACCTGTGCTGCAGTGACCTGATTGCTTCTGTGATATTGTGGATCCTGGCTCCAGATAGGCAACTAACCATTATCGTCTCCTCTTCCATCCCAGTGAAATGGACAAAGTTATGCCAAATGCACCACCCTGGCAAATAGCTCATCCTATTTAATCTCTTACATATTTAAAAAACTGGTAGCACCAAAAATACCCATTCTAGGGATCTAAATCTGCATCATAACATAAACATGACATACCTACCTATGAAATAGGCATCCTTTCCATATCACACAAAGCAGCTCACAAATTATTTCAGAATTAACCTCATTGAGTACATGGGGATCAGAAAACTCACCCTGTCTGCAATTTCAATATGTTATGTATAGAGGAATCAAGTAGTGGAAATCGTTGTGCCTGGGCTGCAAATTACTGACTGGTCCAACTGCCTAGTAACTAGCTATGCACATTAGAAACATAAAATTGCATTAAATGGAAACTTGCAGTTGCATATCTTGTATTGTTTAATCAATGTAGCCTTTTCAATGGCTTTCATTATTGTTTCTGCAGCAGACCATTTATAATTTGTTGTGTTGCATATGCTTTCTGTATAGCATACTTTTAAAAATAAAGTAGTCATTTAGCTTTTTAAATACATTGTCCATCTCACTACAATACTGATTATATTTCTTTTCCTTTCTGTTAAAGTTCTACATTTGTTACTGAATATTGTTAAAATAATCCATTCATTTTCAACCATTTTGTTTGTAAGTAGTTATAGCTGAGGGACTACTTTTGCAGAGACAGGAATGCATCTTTGCTCCGTATTGCTTAAGATAATAACAGTCATTTTCTAACTTTCTTAAATTTTTTCTCTTGTATTTGAACATTAAGTGATCCCAGTGGGACACTGACATTCCTTGTAGAGGAGATAGAAGAGTAATGACTTGTTCAAGCTCATAGAAGCCTATAGGCTTTACCCTTCAGCCTGTAGCACCAATGACCAATGTGTTAACCACAGTGCATGATTACTTCTTTAACTGAGACTGAGAGTTAATAAAATATTTATTGGGAACTGTAATTCACTGCAAAACTATCACATAGCAAATGTGTAATCATTACAAAAATTCATGACCAGATATTATAAATATTTAACAACATGCTATCATTGTCAACTTTCTAATTTAAAGTTGTCAACTGCATTAAAAAGGCATGCAAACATTGCTCAGAATGAATGATACATATACAGACATCTAGCTGTACTACAAGAACTTTGAGGTCTACCCAAGCAAGTCCAAAACTTCAAAGAACTTAAGCATGGTTGTACAATCATAACAGAAAAGTGCAACTCTCACTGTTGTATATTAAAAGCTTCTGCACCCCAAATGTGGTTGCTGCACCCTCAAGACTCCTGCTGCTTAAATTTACCATCTCTGAGATCACCGTACCTCAGAGGTAGGGGGATTGTCTAAGATACATCAGTTTTGCACTTAATTTCCTTGCGTTGCAGGACTCACACTAGCAGGTCTCGAACATAAACTTGGGAACCGAAAAGTTTATCAGATGTAATCTGAAAAGTTAATAAAAATATCCTCAAACTCCATTTATCAGAAAAATGCAGGGTATAGAAACAGAATGGGTTAATATGCTGTATTTATAAACACATCAAAATGTTTGATTACTGATGCAAGTTCACTTGGACTTAGCAGCAGCTGATATACCACAACAAAGTTACTGGACTAACTTACTACTGCCCAGCATACTGACATGGTGTATTGAGTAACTAGTGATTTACTACTAATATTGTATGTAAGGAGGTTATATAAATATTTTGTGCAGAGTGACTGTACCCACATGCACCTGAAGGGTGTATCCAGATACCCAAGTCTCTAAATATACAATTCCCAAGTTTACACTGACTTGAAAAAAAGACTGCGGTGGTGGTGCTGCGGTAGCGTTGTCACATCACAGTAAGACGTTGTCCCATTTGATTCTCAGCTAGAGCGTCTTCTGTGTAGAGACATGCGAGAATGGGGGTACCTTCATTGAAGGTTGTGCATCAGGGCCGGCAACTCGGCACGTAAAAATCTACTGCCAATCATTAGTGGACCGGAGTTCCGCTGTGGCGACCCCTAACCGGGAAAAGCCGAAAGACACAGCAACACTGACTTGAAAAAAAGGAAGGTGTGACTTCAGGCAATATGTTTAGAGAATCAGGGTGTGGGGAACACTCCCCCGATATCAGTCATGGGGGTTAGACATCTCCTCCAAAATGCTTTAAACTGAGCTCAGTTTACCTTTTTTTTATGTAGCACTTTGTTGGCTATAATTTCACTACTGGTACCTAAATAACACTCAGATAGAGACCTGGTCTTATAAATAATATAAATGGTGAGTTACAGAATTGGAAGTGACAGCTCTCAGAATATCAACAGGACTGGAACTCTGAGCATGACCCCTGCAACACTGAATTGCTTTTTTTTTTTTTTGTGGAGTACTCTGTCTCTTTAACTTTTCCAAGCACACACACATGAGCACACGCACACACACACATACACACACACACACACACACACACACACACACACACACACACACACACACACAGCTCTGTTTAACAATCCATACATTCCCACACTATCAAGTCAGCAGCTGAAATGTTGTTAGTGGAATGTTAATGAATCTGGAATCTGTTGAGTTCATATTGGTAATGATACTTGTCAGTCTTTTACTTAAATACTTGGTTTTACATATTTCAAACTGTGGACTTGAAAATGCTACAATACAGAATATTGAGCCAACAAGTATGTGCCCCTAACAGCTAGTGGTAAAGGATTTTTCATGTATAGGTAAAGAAGGGACTAATTTTATTCAAAAACACAAATAAATATAAATAAAAAGCCTATAAAAAGAATGCTTAAAAAATCAGCAAAATCAAACACAAAGTCTATTTTGAACCTCAGTAATTTTTCCAAGGGTGAGCATTATAGAGAAATGATTAAAGTAATAGGCATTCTGGAGTGAAGAGGCCATCGGCAGTACTCGGCCTCACAGTACCATTAACTCCCACCCAAATGGGCATTACTGGTTATTTAGGAGATGGAGACAATAGGAATAATAACTTCAGATGAACAGGAAAGTTGTAAGTGGGCTTTAAGTAACTTCATCTTGAGCAGAATTAAGTTTCCATGATTACTTGTTTGTTTCAGTTTATTAAGCTAAGCTTGCTAACTTTTGAAATTTGATCAGTGCTGGCAGAAGATGCTGAAGGCTGGGATTTAGAAGGCAAAAGTGGCACTTTCTAATCTAAAAGGGCAATTTTTAGCTGTCTTCTTCCATAATAGAATCATATATGTCACACAAAGTACAGCATTTATAGTATAAATAAGTGTTACATTTCGAATTAATGCACAGAAATTTCATACATACATACAAATGAAGCTAATGTTGCACCTACATGGTATGTGATCCAGGAAGCATATATTTAAAACTTAGAGAGAAAAGTGCAGTAGTACTGTAACATGCTTACCACATGCCACACAGACAGAAACCACCACAAAAGGGTGGTGGGAAGCTGTTAAATGCTTCATTCAGACTGTTAAACACTTCAGTCACACTTAAAATCCAAATGAAGTATTTAACAGCTTCCCACAGCTCTTCTCTGGTTACCACTGATTACTTTTTGTGCTCTAGTGTATGACTAAAGCTTAGCAGTAGTAAGAGGTACTTAATAAAAGCTTGTTAAGCACCTTTCTGATGTCAGAAAGGTGCTTAATAGGTATGTCTTTTCCCCAAATTCAGAGCATAAGTATATTGATCCATACACTAAAAGTTATCTTCCAAAATAATACATAAAATGCATCACAGAGCATCTAGATCCTGGCAGTGTCTACAACTCAGGTTGTAGAAGTGAAGTTTGACACAGGCTTATTGAGGGCTTCTGCCCTGGACCCACCTGTTCTAAAATAGGCCCTGCTCAGAATTGTAGACAGAAGGTTACTGTAGCTTCTGTGTGTATGTGTGTTTTTTTGTGTGTGTATGTGTGGTCTTGTGTGTGTGTGTGTGTGTGTGTGTGTGTGTGTGTGTGTGTGTGTGTGTGTGTGTGTGTTTTGTGGGGGCTGGAAACAGTGAGATTATTATTTTTTAAATTTGACTCGCAATCAAACTTCAGAGGTATGCACAGAAGTCATTATAACTTATTTTAAACTGGGGAAACTATGGTCATTATTTCTCTAATTTTCCTGGTAATTAAACCTCAGAGGTACAATACACAGAAAGTCACTGTGGCTTTTGTTGGGCTATGACAATGTAGTCATTATTTCTTTAACTTTTCTCACAATCATACCTCACAGGTATGCACATACCATCACTATAGCTTTTGTAGGGGCACTTTTCTGTCTAGAAACAATAGGCTGGAATGCATAACTGTGATAATTTTTCTTCTCTTTTCTCAAAATCACATATCAGAAGTGTATACAGCTGGTTATCTTTGGGAGGTAGGGAAAAGAAGGCATATTGTGAATATACATCTGTGGCCAACAAGTTAAATATGTTCTAAATTCTGGTTGTCAGATGGATATACAGATGGTGGTAGCTGCCCTTTAGTGGTGGGTTGAATAGGGAACCTCTATGATGTGTGACACCAGTAACTTGAAATATGTGACTGAGGCCATTTATTCATTCACTTTCATCCCAATCTAATAACAGTGGGATATATAAAAAGTGACTATTTTTTTTTCTTTTGACAGGGAAAACAGACACTATTTTAAGGTATGATTTATGTACCTTTGCAAGAAATTATCTTCTCGGTTTACAGGGAACTACTTTTTTGACAGCTTTGACCAGTAAGCCTTGAGAATAGCTTATTTCTACATTGAAAGAAAAAATAAAACTGGATTTCTTTAGTTAGTCATGATTTTTGTCCAGGCCATAATTGCAACAAAAGACTGGGGAAAATCACTAAAATGTACCTCGCATAATCTAGAATCCCATGGCTTCTGAGGTCCAAGCAACCTTGATTCTGTTATCTCCTCCACAGTTATTGCACTGTGATCTTGGCCATTTACGGAGTGGTGAAAGGATCCAGAAAGAGCATAAAGGGCAAGAATGAATTTGTTTCTTTAGCCACAATTTTTATTAGGCCATCTTTGACTCAAAAGGTTTGAAAACAAAAAAGTTCTAAAATGCAACTCAGATCATCTAGATCCCCGCAGCTTTGGGGATGGGGGAGGGATTGAGACCACTGTCTTCATTTGATTATTTATTCCACATTTATTATGGTGTAATCTTAGCCATTTAGATTATAAGGAAACAATGCAGGAAAAATCTGAATAGTTCAACAAAGTATGGGAAAACAAGAAAAAAGAAATCTGAATGGTTTCATAAGACCAAGATGGGGGGAATTCAGGGGGCAAACGTTCACATCAGCGAAAAATTTAAGTAGGGAAAGGAAGCATTGGCCAGCAGCAGAAATTTGCATCAGTGAAAAATTTAAGTAGGGAAAGGAAGCAGTTGGCCAACAGCAGAAATTTGCCCTTTTCCCCACTGTGGTTCAGTGCATTCCCCCACATGGGTTGTTACTGTGCTGTCTGTTTTGGTGTAGCATAGGCCAAGTGCTTCCTTTCGCTGCTGAAATATTTTTTTGATATGAACAGCTCAGCAAGTTCTTGCCTCGTGCCCTGCAGAGTTCTACAGCAACAGAGAGACAAAAGAGAGACTTTTGAGTGATTAAGTATAATTTTTCTGCATTTTCTTGCTGCCTTTAGCTAATTCCACCTAAAATGCCAATTTTTTAGAGCTTCTGTGATTTACAAAGCTTGTTTCAGCTACATATTGTACTTATTTTACTGCCTGCACTTTAACAAAGTCGTTTTTGTGTTTAAATTACCCTAACTGTTTTAGGTTACAAATTCAAGTGTGATAGCCATTTCTGTGCATTTAAAGTGTTTTTTTATTGTATCTGCTTTATTTTCTGAAATAAAAAACAAAAAGATACTTGTTTTCCCACCTTTCTAAGCTAGTATAGTCCAGTTTTCAGGTTAATGCTGAATTCAGGGCTATCTTACAAGTTTCTGTGTTTGCCCATACGTTACTTGGATAAAAGGAAGTTTCTCTGTTCACCTGTTAGAGAGGGGAGCTTTGAGCAGCCTATCTGTCCCTGGAGGAGTGGTTTCAGCCCAGAAATTAGTAGTTTATCGGACATTTTGGGCTAATTTCTATCTCTTTCGTTTCCCTGCTATAAAATCCCACATTAGCGCGGTAAGTGCAGTTTTGCACACAGGGCAGCGCTGATTAGCTGGGTTATAACTATTCCCGGCACCACAAAGTCTGGCCTTCAATTTTTCCCTTGGAACTAGACAAACTTTCAACTTAAGAACTCAAACCAATCACTTCTCAGTCTGACACTTGCACAAAACTCATAGCAAGCACTAATAAACCTTAGCACTAGACCCCCCCTATACTGTAGAGAAGGACAAGGCTCTCTATTCGACCTCACCAGCCAGTCAGTAAAACAGTTCACTGTACCTATCCAGGCATGTCCAAAGGGCATTTTCAGGTGTACTCTCTGGTCCAACTGGTGAATCTGGGCATTCTGAGGTAATGTTACAACTGCCTCATGTACACAGACAACCCTCTCCTCCTACCACCAAACACTAATACATGCAAGAGATGCAATTATACAGCCAAACTGGAGGTTAAGCTCTCTCAACCCAAGACTTGACCAGGCAGTCAAGAGGAGAAGGGAATTACTTGTATCACACCTCCAGTCTCACATAAACCTATGAAACCAGCCCAGGCAAAAAACACACATAAATACACGAAAACATACTCGGAGGCTCTAAATAAAAATCTGCAAAAGCAACAGAGACCTCCAAAGCAGACATCAAAGCAACCTCCACCCCCCCAACACAAACCATGAAACACATACTTCACAAAACCAATGTGCCACGCAATCACAGCCCTTAAGGCAAACTAACATACCCAACACACTAGTAATAGGTGACTCTATAGTCAGGCACATTAACATCCCACTCACTAGGCTGAACAAGGAGAAGGTTACTGTTATCTGCCTGTTGGGTGCCAGCATCCACCACATAACACAAGCATTCAGGTCACTCCAGAACAAGTACAAATACAACTCTGTCATTGTCCATGTTTGTGTGAATGACCTGAACCTTACCTCCCTGGACTACATGAAAAGAGACATGGAGGAGCTCTCTGATCACGTAGCCCAGGCCGATATGACCTGACCCTGAGTAGCATTCTTCCCTCACCAAAAATGATACCACGGTATAAGGAAAAAATTATCAATTTCAACAATTAGCTAAGCTTCTGGTGTCATTCAAAGGGGATCCAGTGTTTGTCAGCCTGGGATGACATGCTCGACAAGCCACGCTGCTTCGCTAGAGATGGCTTGCACCTGTCACCCTTAGGCTTTTGAATACTGGCCAAGGCTCTTGCCACCCCCATAGTGCCTTTTTTAGGCAAGGCTCAAAAGACAAACCCACCGCCATAAAAAGCACAAGTAACAAAAATCTGAGGGTAATGCTACTCAATGCCAGAAGTCTAAACCTCAAAATGCACGCACTCGTGGCACTCCTCACTATGGAGTAAATCGATATATGTGCAGTAACAGAAACCTGGTTTAAGGCTCCAGAGAGCACCCCAGCACTACCAGGCTACAAGTCATACCATACATTTCGGCCACAAAACCCAGACCGAAATACAAAAGGCGGGGGCATATCCATATTCATCAAGGATACCTACACCTACACCTACACCTACACCTACAGGTTAGTGGCACAAGCACAATGCCTCAGAAATCATCGATGTGCAACTAACAACAGGCAAAACTGCAATTCAAATTGTAGCTTGCTACAGATCACCCACCATGTCCCAGGACCCTCATTCCACATTTCTGGAAACACTGGGAAACATAAAGGTCCTACCAAACACCCTGATATAGGGTGATTTCAATTACCCAAACATTAACTGGGAGAACTACTCAAGTACTAACTCCCTTGCCCAACATTTTCTAGAATTTATAAACTCTAATGCCCTGGATCAACTGGTCAACACCCCCACCAGAGGTGACAACATATTGGACCTGGTCATCACCAACATGGGCGACCGGTGTTCCACACTGGAGGTCAACCCCTCGCTGGTGAGATCTGACCATAAACTAATCACTGTGGATATCCACATTTCACCCCCACCCCTGGTCAAAGAAACCACCGTGAAAAACTTTTCAAAAGCAAACTTCGTGTTACTTAAGACCAAGGTGGAAAGTTTCAAAGCCCCCATGCTAAAGGATAACGCTGTCCAAGCTGTAAAATCCTTTACAAATGCACTGTATGGGCACCTACATGATTTCATGGATCGTGCTATCCCAAGCAAAACCAAGACATACTCCTCCAAGAAAAGGAAACCAGCCTGGTGGACCTCTGCCATAAACAAACTATACAATAGAAGGAGGAAACTAGTACAGAAAAGAGTAAATTCCCAAGAAGGGAAGACATTGCTGATCAGCAACAGCAGGAAACTACGACCCCTCATAAAATCATCCAAGGCTAGCTTCGAAAGAAAAATTTCCAAGGACTCCAAAGATAACCACAAAGCATTCTTTAGCTATGTCAAGAATCTAAGTGGCAATTCTCAGATCTGCTCGGAGTTAGTGCAGAATGGCACAAAACACACTGAACTGACCAATATCGCCAACATCCTGGCAGACAGGTTCAGTGCAAACTTCACCCCCCTCTCACCCCCAAAAGGGACCATAACCATATCAGAAGAATGTAGTGCCCCTGAAATCACAGACACTCAGGTTAAAACAGCCCTCTCCAAAGCTAAAAACACAGCATCAATGGAACCGGATGGTGTCCCAGGCTGTGTCCTACATGAGCTCAAAGATGAACTAATCCCTCACCTAAACACACTGTTCAAACTCAGCCTCTCCACAGGCATAGAGTGGTGCATAGCAATGGTTATTCTGCTCCACAAAGGTGGAGCCACAACAGACCCAGGGAACTATCACCCTATAAGCCTGACTAGCTTGGTCTGCAAGGCTATGGAGCGCATCATCATGGATCTCATTAACAGAGACACTGGGAACCTTCAAACACTGGACCCTATCCAGTTCGGCTTTGTTAAGGGCAGATCATGCCTCCTAAACCTGGTGGACTTTTTTGAGACAGTTACAAAGGCTATAGATGAGGGAAAGGTGGTCCACACAGCCTACCTAGACCTCACAAAGGCCTTCAACACCATTCCCCATTCAGGTATTATAGACAAGCTCACCAGCCTGAACATAAACCCCTATGTCACAAGATGGGTTGCCAACTGGCTCACGGATAGAACCCACATGGTAAGAGTTGTGGGAGCTAGGTCTGACTCTAAACCGGTTACAAGTGGCGTTCCCCAGGGATGAGTCCTAGGACCCCTCCTGTTTGGCATATACTTCTCTGAGGTACAGGCTAGCACAGGAGGACTATGGATGACCAAGTTTGCAGATGACTGCAAACTAGGAGCTATAATTGACTCTCCGGCTGACACCAACATCCTCCAAAAGGGTCTCAGTGAGACAGATACCTGGTGTCAAAATCATGGCCTCAAGTTAAATGCCAAAACATGCATAGTCATCCCCTTTGGAAAAAACATAGTACCCACAAACTACCACATAGGTGGTAGCCCCCTAAATATGGAACATGTAATAAGGGATCTGGTGAGCCAAGTAGATAGCAACCTCTCTTTTGACAATCACATTGCCAAAGTGGTTTGAAAATCCTTCTATGTGACACACCTAATCACAAAAGGGTTTGCATCCCATCAAAAGAGGTCATTGTGCCCCTTTATGCATCACTCATCAGACCCATCGTAGAGTACAACTCCCCATTTCGGATGTACCTTACAAGACACCTGCAACAGCTGGAAAGACCACAGAAATATCTCACCAAGAGGATTACTGGCCTCAAATAGATTCCCTATGCAGATCGACTGAAGAAACTCCAGTTGTACTCAGTTGCATACCGCCTACTCAGAGGTGATCTCTGCCTGACATACAAGGCCATGTCCAACCCAGAATTCATGGACATGCTCCACCTAAAGAAAACCATATCCCCTTGAGCCACACGCTCTAGGGATCTAAACCTCACCACAACAATAAATAGGATGCGCTGGAGGGATAGATTCCTGTTCCAGAGACTTCCCATTCTCTGGAACAAGATTCTAATCTACATTAGGCAGAGCTCCTCGCTAACCCTCTTCAAGAGAAACCTTGACGAGTGGATGGGAAACAGAAAGTATACCCCGGGGAACACTTCAATGGCTCTGCTGGACAGAGGCACAGGAAACTAATCTAAGGGGGCAGCGTAAGCCAACACATAATGGCTAGGCTTATAAATGCCTTCGGGCAGATAGCCTAGTACCTACCTATGAACCTATTCACAGAACTGAACATTCAATGGTTTTGGGTCAATGAAGAAAGGTTCGTGGAAGTGAACCTTCAACAAATTGATATACACACATTTAGAGTACTATTTGTACATGACAAAACATGAACCATTATTGTCAGTAACTTTCTTTTCCCAAGTCTTTTACCTCAGCAATAAGTAGCTAAATTCATAATTTCAATAAAACTCATCACTGTTTAGCAATGAATTTTTAACTGGTTAGAGATACACAATCTACTCTTGCACTCCTCAAAATTGCTCACAATATTCTTTATAACTCAGAAATCTGTGCAGCTACCAAGCAACAGATGTGCTGGTACATCCCCCATAGACATCTGCCTTTTCTAGATTAACACATAGTAATTACTTAGCAATCTAATGATCATAATGAAGACTGCCTGCACCCAGTATATATTGCCAAACTTTTAAACTCAACCACATGAATTATTAGAAAAATCTTTTCTCCTCCTTGGAACTGGAGGGAACTTTTGAGAATGAATTTTTGGCTAAGCTTGTAATGGCCTGTGGACTGCTTATGTAGTACTTACTCATAAAAACTGTGAACCTATACCAACAATTTATAACCTTGTTAACAATATACATATCGGTTTTATGGTCTTGCCCATGTAACACATCCTAAAGCTAAATTTCTTTTTCCCTTTGGTGGCATATAAGATGTTGATTATATAAATAACATTGTGGCAGTACAAATACCCACATATACCTCTTATGTAGATATTCACATTATTGTCTACAAATATTCCACAGATGTAATGTCTGTTGCAGCAAATGCTGTCTTTCAGCTTTTGTGGGATGCAATACTTCACTCTGTCATTTTACATTGCTTTGACAACTGTCTAAAGTTTCAAATACAACTGCATGCAAAAGAATCCATTCTGTACAAATTGTCTGAATTGGGTTATTGCCTGAAAAGGGGCTTTGCCCAGTCAGATGTCCATGGTAAATGAAGGGAAATAAATAAATAAATACATACATACATACAGATGTACATACATGCATGTATACATAATTTAGCTGCATTTTCAATATTTTCAGAAGCATATTATTTATGTTTACTATATTTTTCCCTTTCAATCAGGATTAGTATTTTAACTGCATTGTTTTATTATTTAATTTGTGATGCAACATTTTATGGTAAAAACTAACTTTACTGGCCAACTGTGCAGACTTAGGGGCAGTGGTTGTATGTGTACTTACACTTAAGCCCTCTTCAATCACTTGCATAAGTGTATAGACTTGGCTGTACCAGAAAGAATCAAAGTCAGAGCCCCAAGTAAAAACAAGCCACCCCAGTGGACATCTAGCATCAACAAACTTTACAATAAATGTAAAAGAAAACAGAGGTGAGACCCCAGCAATAGAAAAGCACCCTCCTCAGCCTCAACAGGCAAATAAGACAACTTAAAAACCACAAAGACAACTTGTCAACTCCTCTAAGGGCTTCTTTGAGAAAAACTTATCAAGCACAGCTAAAGTTAACCATAAAGCCTTTTACAGCTACATACATAGGCTAAAACGTAGGACCCAAGCATGTGCAGAACTAGTGAATAATGGTTCATAGGTTCATAGGTTTATACTAGGCTAACTGCCCTAGGGCATTTATAAGCCTAGCCCAAAGTTATGTGGCTTACGCCGCCCCTTAGTTTAGAAATACTGTGCCCATTAGTTTGTTGTGCCTCTGTCCAGTAGTGACACAGAGATGATTCCCGGGGTAAACCTACGATCTCCCATCCACCGGTCAAGATTTCTCTTGAACAGAGCCAGCGAGGTGCTCTGCCTCACATGGACGGGGATTTTATTCCACAGCATGGGGAGTCTCTGGGTGATAAATCTATCCCTCCAGCACATCCTATTTATATCCGTGCTAAGGTTTAAGTCTCTTGCTCTAGTGGTTTTGGTGGATTTGGATTTTTTGAGGTGGAGCATGTCCATTAATTCCGGGTTGGTCATGGCCTTGTATGTCAGGCAAAGGTCACTTCTGAGCAGACGGTATGCAACTGAATAGAGTTGGAGTTTCTTCAGTCTGGCAGCATATGACAGGTTTTGGAGTCCCTTTATCCTTTTGGTGAGGAACTTTTGGGGTCTCTCCAATTGCTGCAGGTGTCGGGTGAGATACATCCTGAATGGGGCATTGTACTCGATCATTGGTCTGATAAGTGAAGAGTACAGGGGAACAATGACCTCACTTGATCTGGATGTGAATCCTTCATGATCAGGTCGCCAACGTAGAAGGTCTTTCGAACCACTTTAGCAACGTGAGCGTCAAATGAGAGGCCACTGTCAACCTGGGTCCCCAGGTCCCTGATAACCTCTTTTGTGCTTAGTGGGTTGCCACCTATATGGTAGCTTGGGGTTACCATGTTTTTCCCGAAGGGTATGACTATACACTTTTTTGCATTTAACTTCAGGCCATGGCTCTGGCACCAGCTATCAGTTTCCGTGAGACCCCTCTGAAGGATGTCTGTGTCCGATGTACTATCCACTATGGCACCCAGTTTGCAGTCATCCACAAACTTTGTCAGCCATAGTCCTCCTATGTTTGCCTGTACTTCTGAGAAGTAGATGCCGAACAATAGGGGCCAAGGACTGAGCCCTGTGGGACTCCACTTGTAACCGGCTTGGAGTCTGACATGACTCCAGCAACTCTAACCCTGTGGGTTCTGTCCTTTAGCCAGTTTGCAACCCATCTTGTGACATATGGGTTTACATTTAAGCTGGTAAGTTTCTCTATAATACCCGAGTGGGGTATTGTGTCGAAAGCTTTGCAAGGTCAAGGTAGGCTGTATGGACTGCCTTTCCCTCATCAATGGCCTTGGTGACTGTTTCGAAGAAGTCGACCAAGTTCAAAAGGCAAGATCTGCCCTTGACAAAGCCAAACTGGGTTGGGTCCAAGGTCTGCAAGTCCCCTATGTCCTTGTTTATGAGTTCCATTATGATCCTCTCCATAGCTTTGCAGACCAGGCTTGTTAAGCTTATGGGGCGGTAATTACCAGGGTCCGTAGAGGCACCGCCTTTGTGGAGTGGGACCACAGTTGCCGTACACCACTCCTTGGGCACATATCCTGTGGTGAGGCTAAGATTAAACAGCTGCCTTATGTGCGGGTTTAGTTCTTCATTGAGTTCATGTAGCACACAGCCGGGGACCCCATCCGGTCCCATTGATGCTGTGTTTTTAGCTTTAGAGAGAGCAGCTTTCACCTGCGCATTTGAGATGTCTGGGAGGCTACTCTCAGTTGGGATAGTTATCTCTCCTTTTGGGAGGGAGAGGGGGGTGAAGTTTGCGCTGAACCTGTCTGCCAGTATGTTGGCAATGTCTGTGGGTTCAGTGATTTTTGTATCATTTTGGACTAATTCTGAGCATATCTGGCAGTTTCCACCCAGGTTTCTGACATAGCTGAAGAAGGCCTTATGATTGTCTTTTGAATCTATGGCAATTTTTCTCTCAAAGTTGGCCTTGGATGATTTTATGAGGAATCGTAGTTTCTTGCTAGTGCTGATCAAAGATGCCTTCCCTTTTTGGGATTTTGCTCTATCATGTAATAGCTTTCTCCTCTTATTGTAAAGTTTGTTTATGGCTGGGGTCCACCAGACTGGATGTTTGCCCTTGGTGGAAAGAGTCTTGGTTTTATTTGGGATTGCTTGATCCATGCAGTCCTGAAGGTGTTCATAGAAGGCATTTGTAAGGGCTTCTGCAGCTTGGGTTGTGGTTTCCATTGGCTCGGGGGCCTTGAAGGATACCACACCTGTCTTGAGTAGTGTGAAGTTTGCTTTAGAGTAGTTCTTCACTGTGGTATTTTTTGTTTGGGGTGAGTGCAGGATGTGGATTTCTAGTGAGATTAGTTTATGATCTGATCTCACCAATGAGGGATATACTTCCGGTGTGGAGCATTTTGTCCCCATGTTCATGACGATGAGATCTAGTATATTTTCTCCTCTTGTGGGGACGGTGACTAGTTGTTCCATGGCATTTGAATTTATGAACTCCAGGAACCTTTGGGCTAGAAAGTTTGGGCTTGAGTAATGTTCCCAGTCTATATTCGGGTAGTTGAAGTCACCCAATATGATGGTGTTTGGTGATACATTTATACCCTCCAGTGTCTTCAGGAAGGCTGTGTGGGTTTCCTGAGTTTGAGAGGGTGGCCTGTAGCATGCTACAAATTGTAGAGCAGTTTTGCCTATGGTTAATTGCACCTGGATGGTTTCCGATGCTTCGTGCGTAGCCACCAACCTGGAGGTGTGGGTATCCTTGATGAATATGGATACACCCCTCCTTTTGTGCCGTGGTCCGGGTTTTGGGGCCCGCACGCACGATATGAGATGACACCTGCTAGTGCCGGTTGCTCTCAGGAGCCTTGAACCAGGTTTCAGTCACAGCACAGACATCGATGTTCTCCATACTGAGAAGGGCCTCAAGTGCGTGCATTTTGAGATTTAGACTTCTGGCATTGAGCAGCATTACCCTTAGTTTCTTCACGTTTTTGTTTTCTAGGGTGGTAGGTTTAGAATTTGAGCCTTGCCTAAAAAGGCACTATGGGGTGGCAAGAGCCTTAGCCAATATCCGGAATCCCAGGGGTGACAGGTGCAAGCCGTCCCTTGCGAAGCAGTGTGGCTTGTCGAGCATGTCATCCCAGGCAGACAGGCACTGGATCCCCTTTGAATGACACCAGAAATTAAGCCAATTGTTAAAGCTGATCATCTTGTCACTATATTGTGGCATCATTCTTGGTGAAGGAAGGATACTGCTCAGGGTCAGGGTCATACCTGCCTGGGCTACATAATCAGAGAGCTCCTCTATGTCTCTTTTCATGTAGTCCAGGGAGGTACGTCTCGGGTCGTTCACACCAGCATGGACAATGACTGAGTCATATTTGTACTTGCCGTGGAGTGACCTGAGTGCTTGTGTTATGTGGCGGATTCTAGCGCCCGATAGGCAGCTTACCGTGACCTTCTCCTTGTTTAGCCTGGTGAGTGGGACGTCAGTGTGTCTGACTATGGAGTCACCTATGACAAGTATGTTTGGTGTTGTATTTGGCCTTAAGGGCAGTGACTGCTTTGCACACTGATTTTGTTGTTTATGTGTTGTTTGTGTGGTGTATTGAGTTTGCAGTTGCTTGGGTGTCTGCTTTGGAGGCCTCTGCTGTTTAGGTAAATTTTTACTCAGAGCCTTCGAGTATGTCTTAGTGTGTTTATGTGTTTGATTCAGTGGTGTGGTTGAGTTATATGAGACTGGTATTGTGGTGTGTGTAGTTGCCTTCTCCTCCTGCCTGGTCTTGCCAGTCCTGAGTTGAGAGAGCTCAGCCTCCAGTTTGGCTAAATAGCTGCATCTCTCGCAAGTGTTAGTGTTACGTGGGAGGAGGAGAGGGTTGTCCGTGTACATGAGGCAATTGTAACATTGTCTCAGAATTCCCAGATTCACCAACTGGGCAGGAGAGGACGCCAGCATCTGATCCTTCGACATGCTAGAAAGATTTATGAGTTGGTATGAGACAGAAAAGTAGTGGGCTTAGCAGGGAAGTGGGCACTCCTGGGGGTTTTGCTAGTGAGAGATTTGTATAATATAGGAGTGCTTGACCTGCAAAGAGAATGCTTATAAGACAAGGGATATGCTTATAAGACAAGTGCTGAGCTTTTTGAGAAGAAAAAGCTATTTGGAACAAGTGCTGCACTTTTTAGTGAAGGTGTAAACTGTTTAGGTTCCTAACAGAGCAGTTCTAATGGAAAAATTGAAGAACAGACTTTCTGGAGCCAGAAAGAGTTTAACCTTGTTTAACCGGTGCTGCCCGATGCTGCTCTAGTGGCAACTCCGTGCTAAATCGCTGTAAAGCACATTAAAGCGTGCTTGATAGCAGGGGCTGGAAAGAAGCAGGAATAGACCCAAAATGGACAATAAAACTACAGTTTCGTTTCAAGTCAGTAACCACCTCTACGGGGGGGCAGGGAAGCTGCTCAATGTTATTCACTGCCACTGATCAACAGAGAGACTTTCCTTTAGCCCAAGCAAAAATGGCCTCACAGAAACTTTCAAATAGTTCAGGAACAGCAAGCCTGTAACTGAACTTTTTTAAATCTCAGAAAAGTGGGAAAAAAGCAAGATTTTTTTTTTTTTGTTTTTGTTTTTTCAGAGATAGCAGAGGTTCACAAGTAATATCAAGTTATAACAGTGCAGTAAATGACCCCACACAAGAGTGCTAGGTCAAGGACAGAAAATATGCAAGTTTTAAGAAAAAAACGATTTAAAATTAAGTGCAAACAGGAAATTCAGCAAACAGCTTTTGGTTGTGCTCTAAATACAGAAATCGAGTTTAACAAGCCAGCAAATGCTCAAGCTAGGCAGCTATGCAGAAAAACTTAGCAAATAAACAGAGAAAAAATACTTAAAATCTCAAAAGTGGCTCCCTTCTTCTCTCAGCGTTTTTTCCTCTTGGAGGGTGCTTCACCAACAGCCAACAAGCCTGAAAAAACGCCCAAACCACGAGGCAACTAGGTTTTAAGAGAGGAAGATGAAGGAGTTTTGGAAATGACCCCTAGGGGCCAATAAAACTACAGTTTCAAGTCAGTAACCACCTCTACGGGGGGCAGGGAAGCTGCTCAATGTTATTCACTGCCACTGATCAACAGAGAGACTTTCCCTTAGCCCAAGCAAAAATTGCCTCACAGAAACTTTCAAATAGTTCAGGAACAGCAAGGCTGTAACTGAACTTTTTTAACTCTCAGAAAAGTGGGAAAAAAGCAAGATTTTTTTTTTTGTTTCCCACTTTTCTGAGAGTTAAGAAAGGCAGGATCTGTCCTTGACAAAGTCGAATTAGGTAGGATCCAGGGTTTGGAGGTCACCTATGTCTTTATTTATGAGGTCCATAATGATACATTCCATGGTCTTACAGATGAGGCTGGTCAGTCCTATGGGTCTGTAACTCCCCGGGTCTGATTCTAGGCCACCTTTGTGAAGGGGACTAACTGTTGCTGTTCTCCATTCCACAGGAACAAATCTGGTGGCTAGCCTGTGACTGAAAAAGGTACATAATGATGATTTTAGTTCATGTTTTAGCCTGTTTAGAAGACAGCCTGGGATGCCGTCTGGTCCCACAGAGGCTGTGTTTTTGCCTTGGAGAATGCTTTGATGACCTGCTCTTCAGATATGTAGGGTGGAGAGGGTTGGGAGAAGGTCTGTGATAGGTTTGGAGGGGATAAGGGAGTGAAATTTCACCAAGCCTATCGGTTATCAGGTTTGCTAAAACACACTTGCCCTACAGAGATAGCAAACCTGATAACCGATAAGCAGACCAACAACTGGTGTCTTAGCCTTGGTCTCAAACTGAATGCAAAGAAATGCATCATCATTGCCTTCGGCATGAACAATGTCCCTTCACACTATCAAATCAACAAAAATACCCTAAGTACCCATAAAGTGGTAAGGGACCTGGCATCACAAGTTGACTGCGACCTTAACTTCAACCACCATGTGTCTACTGTAGTAAGAAAGACTTTCCACATAGCACACTTGATTAGTAAAGGCATCGCCTCGAGAGCAAAATATGTTATAATCCCTCTATACTTGGCACTAATCAGGCCCACAATTAAGTATAACGCCCCGCTTGGCATGTACCGCACAAAGCACCTGCAGCAATTGCAGAGACCTCAGAAGTTTTTAACAGAGAAGGTCAAGGGACTCCAGCATGTGCCTTACACAGACAAACAGTCAGCTGCCTGTCGGGTGCCAGGATCTGCCACATAACGCATGCACTCAAGTCACTCTACAACAAGTACAAAAATGACTCTGTCATTGTCCATGTTGGAGTGAATGACTTGAGACGTACCTCCCTGGACTACATTAAAAGAGACATGGTAGAGCTCTCGGATCATGTGGCCCAGGCAGGTATGACCCTAGCCCTGAGTATCATCCTGCCTTCACCCAGAATGATACCCCAGTACAAGGACAAAATAATTGACTTCAACAATTGGCTAAAGCTTCTGGTGTCATTCAAAGGGGATCCAGTATCTGTCTGCCTGGGAAGACATGATCGACAAACCATGATGCTTTGCCAGAGATGGTCTGCACCTGTCACCCCCGGGATTCAGGTTACTGGCTAAAGCTCTTGTCACCCCTATAGTGCCTTTTTTAGGAAAGGTTCAAAGGACAAAACCACCACCGTAACAGATACAAGCATGCAAAATCTGAAGGTAATGCTACTCAATGCTAGAAGTCTAAACCTCAAAATGCACTCTCTCGAGGCACTCCTAAAAATAGAGAACATCGATATCTGTGCAGTAACTGAGACCTGGTTCAAGGCTCCAGAGCGCACCTCTGCAATACCAGGCTACAACTCTTACCACACATTTCAGCCACAATACCAAGACCAAAACACTAAAGGTGGAGGAGTGTCCATATTCACCAAGGATATTCACAGCTCCAGACTAGTTGCCCAACACAATGCATCTGAAATTCTCCAGGTGCAATTAACACTTGGTAAGACTGAAATCCAAATTGTTGCTTGCTACAGATCCCCACCATGCCCCAAGATTCTCACTATACCTTTCTAAACATACTGGAAAATATTAAGATACAACCAAACACCCTAATACTGTGTGATTTCAAATACCTTGCCATTAACTGGGAAAACTACTCGGTTACCAACATCTTTTCCCAATGGTTCTTGGAATTTATAAATTCCAACGCCCTGGATCAACTGATCCATTATCCCACCAGGGGCTCCAATATCCTAGACCTAGTCATTACCAACATGGGAGATAGATGCTCCACACCAGTGGTCACCCACTCACTAGTCAGGTCTGACCATAAGCAAATCACCCTTGACATCCACATCCCACCCCACCCCCACCCCCAGTAAGGAAACCTCTGTAAAAAACTTCTCCAAAGCCAACTTTATGGTACTGAAGTCAGAAGTGACAAACTTTATGACACCCATGCAGACAGGATCTGAAAGTTCGACTGCTGAATCCTACACTAACGCACTGTACGAGCACATCCACACATGCATGAATCGTACCATCCCAAATAGAACCAAGATGCTCTCCTCCAAAAAAAGGAAGCTAATCTGGTAGTCCCCTGCTATAAACAGACTTTACAACAGAAAGAAGAAATGGTTGCAGAAAAGAGGAAAATCCCAGGATGCAAAAACTCCCTTACCAGCCTCAGTAAGAAGCTGAGATTCCTCATAAAATCCTCAAAAGCTAGTTACGAAAATAAAATTGCCAAAGATTCCAAAGACAACCACAAGGCATTCTATAGTTATGTCAAGAATCTAAATGGCAATGCTCAGATCTGCTCTGAGCTACAACAGAATGGCATTAAATATACTGATCCCAAGGATATTGCCAATATCCTGGCAGATCGATTTAGTGCCAACTTCTCCCCCCTCTGCCCCCCTAAAGGGCCCATCTCAATACCAAACGATTGCCAAATTCTGGTAATCATCGCCACATAGGTAGAAACTGCACTCTGCAAAGCTGAGAATACAGCATCCATAGGACCAGATGACATCCCGGGCTGCATACTACATGAACTACAAAATGAACTGGCACCTTACCTAAGTGTCATGTTTAATCATAGCCTCACCTCAGGCTTCGTGCCAACTGAGTGGCGCACAGCTACAGTTATCCCACTCCACAAGGGGGGATCCAACTTGGATCCCAGGAACTACCGTCCCATCAGTCTGACGAGCCTGATCTGCAAGGGCATGGAATGCATTATCATGGAACTTATAAACAAAGACAATGGCAACCTCCAAACACTGGAACCCACCCAGTTTGGGTTCGTGAAGGGCCGCTCTTGTCTCCTGAACCTGATAGACTTCTTCGAATCAGTCTCCAGAGCTGTGGACGAGGGTAAGGCGGTTCACACAGCCTATCTGGACCTCACCAAGGCCTTCGACACCATCCCCCACTCTGGAATCATAGATAAACTTACTAAGCTGGGCATAAATCCCTATGTCACTTGATGGGTTGCCAACTAGCTTACTGACAGAACCCAGTCTGTAAAAGTAGCCGACTACAAATCCAGCTCCAGACAAGTGACAAGTGGAGTACCTCAGGGTCAGTCCTGGGACCGCTCTTGTTTGGCATCTACTTCTGTAAAGTACAGGCCAACACTAAGGTACTCTGGCTAACAAAGTTCGCAGATGACTGCAAACTGGAAGCCATTATTGACTCCCCAAATTATGTGGATATTCTACAAAAGGGACTTACAGAAACAGATGCTTGGTGCTAGAGCCATGGGCTCAAGCTTAATGCCAAGAAATGTATAGTTATCCCCTTTGGAAAAAAAACATGTATCCATGAATTACCACATAGGTGGCAGTGCACTAAACATCGAAAGTGTGATGAGAGACTTAGGGACACAGGTAGACAGTGGTCTCACCTTCGATAACCACATCGCCACAACAGTCAAGAAATCCTTCTATGAAGCACACCTCATCATTAAGGGATTTTCATCCAGAAAAAAGGAGGTCATTGTCCCACTGTACTCATCCCTCATTAGACTCATTATATTGTATAATGCCCCATTTGGTATGTACCTCACAAGACATCTGCAACAGCTGGAAAGGCCGCAAAAATACCTCACTAAAAGAATCACAGGCCTAAAGCAGATACCATATGTTGACCATCTAAAAACACTCCAGCTATACTCTGTGGCACATCGTCTACTCAGAGGCAATCTCTGATTAACATACAAGGCCATGTCAAACCCTGAGCTGTTGGGCATGCTCCACTTAAAGAAATCCCAATCCCTCAGAGCCACACGCTCCAGGGATCTAAACCTTTTCATCACAATGAACAAAACATGCTGGAGGGATATGTTCCTGACCCAGAGACTCCCCATACTCTGGAATAAACTGTCCATACATGTCAAGCAGAGCGCCTCCTTGGCCCTCTTCAAAAGGAACCTTGACGATTGGATGGGAGATAGGAAATTCACCCCAGGGATCATGTCAGTCGCCCTGCTAGACAGGGTCCAGGGAAGTAAATATTGTTGGAAGAAATATCCAGGGAATTGTTATGGCTAGGCTTGTATAGGCCCTAGGGCTGATAACCTAATACCAACCTATGAACTAAAGTCCCTGTCAGTATCTCTGTAATGTATAGACTTCTTAGGGGAGACTTATGCCTGGCATACAGAGCAATCTCAGACCCAAAACTAATGAACTTGCTGCATATCTGTAAATCAAATGGAACAAGGGCTACCCATTCCAGGGACCTAAATATGGTCTGTGACTTAAAAAGGGCATGCTGGAGGGACAGAGTTATCTCCCAGTGATTGCTGTGTCTTCGGAATAGACTTCATACCTCACAACTGTACAGATTTTTGTAGAGTGTCCAGATTTTTGGCTTATATTTTTAGCCTGTTCCTCATAAAATTTGTGTTTTTTTGGCAAATTACTGGGATGATCTGAGGTTTGAAGTCACAAAATAATGGCATACATTTGAGTTTCAGACTTCAAATCCTTCAGAAAATGTATGTTAAAACAGTCCCTGTTACTCTTAGCAACTTTCTAAGTATATAAGAGCAAAATTTTAAATCTGTCCCTATTTTTGGGCCTTTGTCCCCCCATTTTATCAGGCTTTGTCAGATTTCTAGCACTAAGAAGTTGAGAGGTATGTAGGCTATCTAATCATGTGGAACAGAGCTGCTCTATGACACTGTTCCAGAGGAACCTGGACAAGTGGATGGGGCACCATAAGTTCTTACCAGAGACAATGTCCACAACCCTCCTGGACATGGGCAGCCATTACGAAATGCAATCTTGGGTATTAACTAACATTTCTATGGTATTGCATTGGGACAAAATGACTAGGCTTGAAATGATATCCAAGTTGATGGCCTAGTAATCTCCTATGATCTTATGTACTTATGTATGTGTGGTTAGGTGCATGTACACTTGCGCACGCGCGTGGTGTGTGTGTGTGTGTGTGTGTGTGTGTGTGTGTGTGTGTGTGTGTGTGTGTGTGTGTGTGTGTGTGTGTGTGTGTTTGGTCAACTATGATTTTGTACAAATTCTGCCACATTGATGCACAGATACTTGTTGTTTCTTTAAGACTGTTGTGCAGCACCTCTTGTATTATCTTAGTATTTTTGCTCTATTAATACTGTTGATGCCATGTTCTTGTCCATTTTTTTCACAGATCCCATCTGAAAATGGTCTTAGGCCAAGCAGGATTAACACAGTAACAAAAATGTAAATAAAGAATACATAAATAAATATATTATTTCCTTTCTAAGTTTTTTGTGAGATGCTTATGCCAAACAAAATGAATATCGGGACCCACATGAGCAAGTCCTATAAAGTGCAGACTGAATTGCCAAATATCCAGCTGTACATATTCTAAGTATGAGATTGCCATTTATCAGGACATTCCCTTTTCTTTGAAGTATAGCTATCCTGGAATTGGTATATATATATATATATATATATATATATATATATATATATATATATGTATACACTTTTTTTTTCTACATTAATGTTTGAAAAACAGCAAATCTGCTTTTCGAGTTGCTGTTTTTTGAACATTAAGGTCCATCAACATGTCCAGTTTAGTGGTTTTGAGTCGCTCATATGAGCACTCGAACCACTGTGATTCGCGGTTTCAAAGGTAAACCTATATATATGTTCAGAGGTGGGGAGGTCTGCCACCCCTGCAAAAAAAGAAGTTTAAAGAATAGAGAGATGTTTAATATTAACTCTTCTCCATTTTCAGTCATTTTTTTCCATCATGACAGGCCTTGGCATTTTGAGTCCCAACATTTCAGTAGGAAACCAAATAAAAATGTAGTTTGGTAGTTATCACAGAGAATTAAAGCTATAAGCTGAACAATCTGCTTTTGATAGTTCAGGGTTTGATTCTCTTAGCCTCCAATTGCTGAACAAGCTACTTTTGATAGTTCAGGATTTGATTCTGTTAGCCTCCATTTGCCTGTTGTTTGACACTGAGCAAGCCAGTTTAGCAGAAATGCTCCTGAGTCACTCCTGAAGAGGTACACTGTTGTCCAGTAGACTTAGTTAACATACAAATACAATTAAAAAAAATAACAAAAGGAAAAAGTGAAGGACTTAAGAATGGTAAAGCATGCAAGGAGAAGAAGAGGCTGGACAAGAGCAGTGGAAGATGGGTGGTTGTTGTGCTCAGCATGTGGGACAGTGATTTTATTTAGTGAAATTTGCGATGGCAGTGTCTGCGAAAGAATCACGGAGCTTCATTAAAGAATATTGGAATTATAGATATTAAATGATTAGCTAATCAGATGAGAAAGGGCTGACTGGAACTAATCAGAATGATGCAGTAGATGTCCAAAAGACCTGATGAGGTGAGAAAGAGTAAGGGAAGAAAGGCAGAAGACAAGATGACATAAGCAGATGTTGTAAAAGAAATATTTGAAAATGGTGTGGTGTGGTACAAAGTAAAAATAGACAGTGGCAGAGACAGCCATGAAACAGAAGGCAAAGAAGAGGAATTCAGGGTTCAGAAACATGCCAGGCAACAGTGACAACTGCTGAAGTGGGAAACAGAACCAGTGGTTACCTTGCTGGTACTAACACAATGATGAGACCAGGACAGAAATGGGCAAGTTAGAGCAAACAACCACATGAGAAAGATAGATGCTGAAAGTGAAAAAATTGTGCAGAGAAATGAAGACTACAGAAAGAATGTCAGAAAGAAGACAGATGAAGCACAGGGTGTGAGGCAACCAGTACAGGCAGAAAAGAAGGCTAGGAGTGGAGATGGATGAATAAATGTAGTTAGAACAAAAGCAGCATGGGATAGGAGGTGGAGGAGGTGAGAGCCACTATATGGATGTAGAAGATGGTCTCAATACGCACTCACTCATTCAGGAAAGCTTATTGGTGACTCACTCACTCACTCACTCACTCAGAAACATATTTGTGTCAAGTGTGAATGAAAATCAAACCAGAAGTACATAAAAATCAAGCAGGAACTGAATGTGCCAAAAAAATCAGATGAGAAGGCAAGAAATGTGGAAAATACATAAATATAGTTGAAAGTATAAAAAACTCTTGGAACAACTTCATTTTGATCAGAATCAAAGTCAGGAATGGTTAAGGAGAGGTGAATTTAAACCAAAAGACAAAAGGTTATTACTGAGGGCCCAAGATAGTAGACTATATACACGTTGGTTTACAAAGTCCATTGAACATGTGGAAGAAACAGACAAATGTAGGTTTTGTAAAACAGAATTGGAAACAGTCACACATCTTGCTGCTAGTTGTGATATACTAATGGCAGAAGGGCTGTATACTGAAAGGCAAAATAATGTGGCAAGACTGTTACATTGGGGATTATGCAAACATTATAATATTGAAGTAGCTGAAACACTGGAAACATGAGCCACAAAGCATTACAGAAAATGATGAAGTTTATATCACATGGGATCACCCATTACCAACAGTTCAAAAAATATTTGCGAGAAAACCCGATATAGTAGTCTATGAAAAGAAGACAAAAGTAGCTTTGATCATTGAAATTGCTATACCCAGTAACTATAGTTTTGATCATTGAAATTGCTATATCCAGTAACTATAGTGTCTTATGTACAGAGAGACACAAAGTCATAAAACACCAGGATTTGCAGGCAGAAATGAGGGCAATGTGGAGGGAGGATACCCAGACAGTTCCTATAGTAGTACAAGCAACGGGCCTTATAAAAAGAATTTATAATCATACTAAGATATGTTACCACTGCGGTGGTGGTGCTGCAGTAGCGTTGTCGCCTCACAGTTAGACGTTGCCCGTTCGATTCTCAGTTAGAGCATCTTCTGTGTGATGACATGCGTGAATGGGCGTTCCTTCATTAAAGGTTGTGCATTAGGCCCGGCAAGCCAGCACGTAAAACTCTACTGCCAATCATTAGCAGACTGGAGTCCTGCTGTGGTGACCCCTACCCGGGAAAAGCCGAAAGACACAAACAAACTAAGATATGTTACCAGTACATGTAACTCAATACAAATTGCAAAAGGAGTCATTACTGGGCACATTGCAGGTGCTGCAAAGAGCACTTCCGGCTAACATCAAAGATTGAAACAATACTAATTTCATGAACTTTAACAGTACTTTGACTTAGGAATGGGGTCCATTCCCGTCATGGTATTAGAAACCCAAAAGACTTGGAGAAATTAATAAAAGGGGATTAAAGGCCTTGCCAAGAGAAGTAATAAAGGCCAGAGTGTACTGAGGCTGGCTTTGTGAATTATAATTTATAAGAGATGGGATAAGTGAACAAGTTGGTCACCAAAGATAAGGTGTGGGCATATGTTTTAATGCATGTAGACACCACTTGAGCTGTAAGAAAATGTGTCTGAGTTGGAACCAAGCAGGATCAGGGAGATGGCAGAGTGATACTAAGGCTAAAGTTCAGGGGTACAGTTCTCACAAGTGCTGTTAGTGCCAGAAAGCCAAAATATTGAGCTAAGAGAGCATTATTGAGTAAGATGCAAGGGAGGAGGGCTTAGGAGAAATAGTAGTTGGATGAGAACTGGCAGTCGAAGAGCTCTGTGTCAAGTACAAGCTCCATGTTAGCTCAGAGCTAAGCTGGGAAGGTGCACTTCAATGATTGTTACTCTAAATGAAGATAATAAGAAGGAGAGGCATTCGAGGGAGTTACATACTCTGGGAAAATAACAAACATTGACATAGATTGTAGTAGGCAAAGAAACAAGGGTGGCTGGCAACAAAGCAGACATCATGGCTAGTGACAACAGGCAAGGTAATCTGAAGGTGTCTGCATTTAAGTTTTTAAGAATGATGCAAAATATAAGGATATAGGTGTAGCAACACTCTACATAAAGAAGGCTATCAAATGCATGATGAGAGAACAGGAGGAGGAACGCTATCCTTGAAGAGTAAGGAAAGCAGGCAGGGTCAGAACTCTGAGTAAGGATCCTGCCAGCTATAGTACAGGAAAGAGGGAATGCTAGTGGACTGATATGGTGTACTGGCCTACACAGACCCTATAGGGGTAGGAGATAAATGGTGTGAGATAGGAAGAAGAGGGTTATAGTCATGGAGAATTTGAATTTACCAAGTCCAGACTCAGAGATTCTGATCTCTAGGCTAGGAAGTTTGCAGGTGTAGGAATAAGGTATTGAGCCATGAATGATTCAGTCAGCCAAAGTGACGTGGGGTGTGGGATGTTCAAGTGAAGGTGACATTTTCCAGAACTGATAATTTACCTGTGCAGTTTAGAGAATGGGTGAATGGTAAAATGCAAGCAGGATTTTAAAGGAATGGATATTGATGACCTAGGGACATGAGTTTGAAAAAGAAACCAAAACACAACAACGAGGAGAAGGCAAATGTGGCCAAACAGGAATGTTATGCTAGTGACTGGGAGAAGGATAGGTCACACAGAAGATGCATGGCTACATGTGTCTTGTAGTTCAACAAGCAAGCAATAATGCCTGACGGTGTGTGTTAATTTGTAATTAATGCCCAACCAAGAGTGTTATGAGGCCCAATGCCACAAGCAGAGGGCTTCTACACATGGTCTCTCTTTAAAATTGTTGTGTTTTACTTGCTTATTTTTTAAGTGCTATATTATTTTTTATATAGTTTTAATGTAAAATAGTCCCTTTGTCTAATGTTTCAAATTTACTGTAGTATATGTTAATAGGAAGCATTTTACATCAAACATATATAGTGCTTTAAAAATAATAAGCAAGTAAAACAACAATTTTACATAGATCCCATTCTCTCTCTCATACACACATACACAGTCTGTTCTGCTTTCAGACACACACACACACACACACACACACACACACACACACACACACACACACACACACACACACACACACACACACAGACTCCTCTGCGTTCATACACTCACTCATACAAGATCACTCTCTCTCAATCTCTCACACACACAGACTCCTCTGCTTTCATACACGTATTCAGTCACACATCACTTCGCTTTCTCTCTCATTCTCTCAGTCTCTCTCTGTCTCTCTCTCTCACACACACACACACACACACACACACACACACACACACACACACACACACACACACACACACACACACAAACACACACACAAACACACATGTACATACAGTATCTCTCTCTCTCTCTCTTTTTTTTTTGTTTTACATTTTATGCTTACTAAACAGCAGAACCATGTGCTTAGCGAGCAAAAAATAATGGTAGACGTTAGTTTTTTGGGGGGGCTTTTGCAGGCCAAGCTCCACAGCAGCTTGATATGCTGCCATGAAGCAGTGGACTCGTTGGTCAGTGAGCATTACCTGTACATTAATACCCTGCTGGAGAACATTCATTCTCCAATCAGGGTGTTGATGTACAGTTTGCCCATTCTCTAATGAGAGTTACAGCTATGCACTAATAATGAGTTTCATTGTAGAGTCTTGGCTTTGATTCCCTCAATTACTAACTGCAAACTGTGTGATTATGAACAAGTCACTTGACCAGGCAGTTCTTCTAGGTTGCCCTGAAAATGGGTCCTTGTGTCCTGTGGATTTACCTAGTTAACAAAAAAGGATGTGTGGATAGTGTGGGGAGGTGGAGTTGGTAGAGTACAAGCAGGCAATCAGAAGACAACAAAGGAGATTAAGCAACAAAAGTACAAGTTGGAAGAGAGATGACTGAAGTGATCAAGAAGAGAAATAACTGTTTAGCCATATAGCAAAAAGAAATGTATACTTAGCCAGGTTGAGCAAATAAAATAATGAGATCATGAAAGAATGGGAAAAAGCAGATCCATTGAATGAATACCTTGCTTCATTCTTTGCAATGGAAAATAAGGAAGGGTGTCATACTAGAAGGGCAGTAAGGCAGATTGTGGGAGTAATAGCCACTCTAGGAAAAGAAGAGAGAAGAGAATGAGAGGGAGCTATCTTCCCAAAAGGAGGATAAAACACAGGGACAAGATGGGCTGCCTCCATAGGTTTTCAAGGATTCAACCAGTATGTTTCCAATTACCTCATAGAGGTTTTCCACAGATCACTGGCCAGTGCAGTAGAATCTAAGAAATGGAACACATCAGTAACAGGAGGGGAGTGAGCAGGAAAAATCCAGAGAAATATAAACCTATTAAACTAACAATCATATCAGGGATATCATGGAGAGAAGTCTGATGTGAAAGGTTAATTGCTTTGCTAGAAGATAGTCTTCAGCATGACCACCCAAACAGTTTGAGGTGCAGAATAAGCTGTCAGTCAAACTATATCCAGTTTTATGACTAAGTTACAGGGGAGACTAACAGGGGAGTACCAGTAAGCATGCACTACATGGACTTTCCCAAGATCATTGACTTTGCCCTGCAGAGGCAGTTGTTAGTAAAGTGGAAGGTTTGGAAGTAGAAATGAAGCTGATGAATTGGATTTCTTCATGGATGAATGGTATGACATACAGGATTGTGCTAAAGAGGAAAAGCTCTGGAATAAGGAAAATGACAAGTGGTGCACAGCCTCTGTACAGACTCAGACACCTTGAATGACATTTTTCCTGTAAAAGCAATATATAAGGAAACAGCTCTAGTACTTAGTAATAATGGCCATCCCTCCTGACATGTCTAAAGGTCAGTTCCCTGTGCTTTCTCCTGTTAACCTTCTGAACTTGGGCAGTCTGAGGCAGTGTAGCAACTGTCTCATGTACACAGACAACCCTCTCCTCTTACCACTCAGACTTGTGAGAGATGCACTTATATATCCAAACTGGAAGCTATGCACTCGCAAGCCAAGACCGGAATAGCTCGTCAGAAGGAGAAGGTCAACACCTGCACCACACCAAATGCAACACATAGCCCTGCAGAACACCCACCATCACAGCTCTCACATAAAAACACAAACCACACACCCATCTTTGTGGAGGCTCTCAATATAAATCTACCCAAACATCAAAAATCCCCAAGGCAGAAATGCACTTGACCACCACAACACAGCACAAACCACAAGGCACATAGCTCACCTACAAAAATGTGCCCCTCAACCTAAGCCCCAAAGGTAAAACAGCTTGCCCAATACACTAATCATAGGTAACTTGATAGTGAGGCACACTGATGTCCCACTGATTAGGTTGAATAAGGAGAAGGTAACAGTCAGCTGTCTATCAGGTGCCAGAATCCGACACATAACACATGCACTGAGGTCATTCCCCAACCAGTATAAGTTAGACTCTGTCATTGTCCATGTGGGTGTGAATGACCTGAGATGCACCTCCCTGCACTACATGAAAAGAGACATGGAGGAGCTCTCAGATTATGTGGCCCAGGCAGGTATGATGCTAGCCCTGAGCAGCATCCTACCGTCAAACAGAATGATACCACAATACAAGCAGAAAATGACTGACTTCAACAATTGGCTAAGTTTCTGGTGTCCTTCTAAGGGGATCCAGTATCTGTCTGCTTGGGATGACATGATTGACAGACCTCGATGCTTTGCCAGAGATGGCCTGCACCTGTCACCCCTGGGTTTCTGGATACTGGCTAAGGCTCTTGCCACCCCTATAATGCCTTTTTAGGTGATGTTCCAAAGACCAGATTACCACCATAACAGCTATAAATAAATGCAATCTGTGGGTCATGCTGCTCAACACAAGAAGTCTAAATCTCAAGATGCACTTGCTCGAAGCACTGCTCAAAATGGAGAACATCAACATTTGTGCTGTAACGTAGACCTGGTTTAAAGCAGCAGAAAGCACCCCTGCAATACCAGGCTATAACTCATTCCACATATTTCGGCCCCAGAACATGGACCAAAGCTCCAAAGGTGGTGGTGACTCCATATTCATAAAGGATATGCACACCTCCAAACTAGTAGCCCAGCATAATGCATCTGAGATATTTCAGGTACAACTAACATTGGGTAAGACGGTAATTCAGATCATAGCCTGCTATAGGTCCCCAACCATGTCCCAAGACTCTCACGCCATGTTCCTAAGCACCCTAGAAACTATTAGGGTCCAATCCAACACTCTCATACTAGGTGACTTCAACTATCCCTCCATCAACTGGGAAAACTACTCATGCACCAATACACTGGCCCAACACTTCCTAGAATTCATCAATTCCAATGCCCTGGACCAGCTCATTCTTACCACCACTAGAGGAAGCAACATCCTTGACTTGGTTATTACAAACATGGACAACCATTGCTCTACACCAGTAGTCAATTCCTCCCTGGTTAGATCTGACCACAAACTAGTCACCATGGAAATCCACATCTCACCCACACCTCCGGAAATGGCAACCACCATGAAAAACTGCTCCAAAGCTGACTTTGGGCTCCTAAAAACAGAGGTGGCTAACTTCACAGCACCCATGTCAATGGAAAATAGATACATGACTGCCAAATCATACACCAATGCACTGTACGAACATGTACATAAATGCATGGAACTAGCCATACGCAACAGAACCAAGACAATGTTCTTCGTGCTTCACTGTTGCAGTCATCACATTTGGGTTATCTCCTTGCAGTAGCCCTCAGTTGGCCTGATTATCAAAGTCTTGGGTCCTGTGTCGGTTGCTGTCTCATCTTCCATGACGTCAGGTAGTCAGGGGTATAAAGCATACAGCCGACGCCATTAGATCAGTCTTTCTTAACGTGCGGTGGCCAAAGAAGAAACAGTTCGCAAGTGCTGGTCAGCCGACTCCTGAAATTTTTGTTTTCGAGTTTCAGAACTGAAGTCTTCAGCTAAAGCTAAGTACCACACTGGGGACACTTTTTCTTGCTCTAAACTGATGTCAGTAAAAGTCAATAATTGTATTTCTTGTGGAAAGCAAATACCTCATAAAGCTTTTCATTCGTACTGTATTCCTTGCCTAGGCCCTGACCACGACGTACCTCCCTGTCGGTTTTTTGCCTTATTTAAACCACAAACTATTAGTCGTCAGTATATTTTTGCTTCTAAATTTATTTTATGAAAATAAATGGGGTTTATACTTCACAGTTAATTATGATGTGGATACTATTACGTTTCTGAATGTTACCATTACCAGATCACCGGATAATACTTTAAGTAAGAAGGTGTTCCGGAAATATCCACAATACAATACCATCCTCCATGCATCCAGCTTTCATCCACCATACATAGCCAAAAACATCCCCAAATCTCAATATATCAGAATGAGACGGATCTGCTCTCAAGAATCCACTTTTCAGGAACACAGGCATGATCTGACACATAGATTTAAGTCCAGGGGATATCGGATGGGACATGTTCTGCAGGCCAGCAATTGGTCCAACACACTTAAGAGGGATGATCTTTTGGTGTATAAGAAACATGAACAACAGACTTCAGAACCAATCAGGTTTGTTACAACATATGGTAGGAATTCTGATGCACTCATCACTAGTGTACACAGGCATTGAAACATTCTACAGTGTGATCTGAATTTAGGAAACATGCTACCAGATAGGTGTTCATTTTATAGGTTCATAGGTTCATAGGTTCATACTAGGCTATCTGCCCGAGGGCATTTACAAGCCTAGCCCATAGTTTTGTGGCTTACGCCACCCCTTTAGTATGGGGAACTATACCCATTATTTTGCTGTGCCTCTGTTGAGCAGTGACACTGAGGTAATCCCTGGGGTATATCTGCGATCTCCCATCCATTGGTCAAGATTTCTCTTGAACAAGGCCAGCGAGGGGCTCTGCCTCACATATACCGGGATTTTATTCCACAGCATAGGGAGTCTTTGGGTGATGAATCTATCCCTCCAGCACGTCCTATTAATAGCCGTGTCGAGGTTTAAGTCTCCCGCCCTTGTGGCTCTGACGGATCTAGATTTTCATAAAGGCAGGAATCTTGCTTCTTTTTTTAGTCATTATAAACATTCACACTTAAGAACACCTATCAGGAGATACAAACCACCATTTCAGGTGAAGCACTTACAGAATGTTTCCCATGTGGCCATTGTACTCACTGCAACAAAATATTTAAATCAAAACAATTCACCAGCAAAAATTGTGGTATTGTTTCTGATGTAAAATTCTTTGCAAATTGCAGTAGTGAATGGCTAATCTACTTAGCCACATGCAGTTGCGGCTCTTTTTACATTGGCCAAACATCATGTCTGTTCAGGCTGAGGTTCTCGGAGCATATGAGTGACATTAAAAACAATAAATCCAGAAGTGCACTGTATAAACATCATGTAACACATACTACTGCCAGGTTTACTTTCATGATAATTGACATAGTCAAAGGGAATAAACTAAATAAAACAGGGTTGCATTCTATTTTGGACTCTAAAGAGAAGAAATGGATTATCAAGTTAGGTGGGTTGTTCCTACCTGGACTTAATGAGCAATTTTAGAGCAACCAATAGGAAATTGCATCGTAATATTTGTAGGTATATAAGACAAATGGGGATATAGATTTGACTTCACACTGATGAAAGCTGTATTGTTTACCAGCCAAAACCAGTTTGGTTTATTTGTTTTAATACTGAAATAATAAATATTTTTTGATTCCAGTCTCACTGTTTTACTGGCTCAGTACTTTTTTTCTTGGAATTTATTTCAGTGGAGCCGTGCAATTGCTTTCCGTGCAAGAAGACCCCTTTTCGGTGTTACACTCTTTACTCATTTCCTGCTGGGGGTCTGTGAGCTGGTGCAGGCTGCATGTTTTATCTGCAGCTTTTTTTCATTATATGTTAAATATTTTCCTTATTTGGTTGCTCTTATTGAATTTTGCCCTTGTGACTATCGATTCTATATGGATTATAGTTGCTCTAATGGTATTCTTATGAATGGATATCATACCAGTCATTTCACATGGCAGTAAGTTGCAAGTCGACTTTTATGCAGTTCAAATGAATCAAACAAAAAGGCTATTAACCTTGGCATCATTTGCTGCTTTGGATACTATCTACAGTTTGCTGGTGGATTATTTAACAGGTACTGTGACCTTTTCATAAATACGGGACTACTATTGTTGGACTTCACAACGTGTATGGGAAAGAACCGGTGAATTATTGTTTCACTGTCTGAAGAAGTGTATTAAGGTTATAACAGGGTATATGTGCTTTCTGGTATCCGTTTTTTTTAAACTTTGGCTGTAATTAAAGTCCGAGGACTATCCAAATGACATTCTGATGATTTCCAATCTTTTGGTGATTAGCGTAAAGGTTGAAATGAATAACGGAGATGTTTAGACTGATTTTGTTCTTCTTCCTTTTTTTGGTGGGGATGTTTTACCGGAACATCATTGGACTCCAACACCAAATTATAGACATGTATTTGCTCCAATAAAAACTCTAACATTCTTTAGATTTGGTGAGTTAATGATCTTTGTGAGCAAATATATTGTTGCTTATTTGGATTTTCATTCAATATTTTTTTATGTGCAAAGAACTTGGTGCCTTTCTGGTTACATCTTGGGACTATATATTCAAATGTTTTTGGTGCCTGAAGTTTGTCTTTTGGTTATTAATATCAGTCACATCTTTCATAATATATTAGCATAAAATACCAGCAAATATATTTTTTTCTACTGATTCAGATTTATTGGGCTTTTGGGCTGAATGAATCGTGGCTTTGATATCTTGACGTATGTATACATTTTCGGTTTGAATTGTTAAGATAATTTCAGGTTTGTTTCTGGTGCCACTGCAATTGGATGTTGACCTGTGAGACTTCTCTATATTTATTTTTCTTTTAGTGAAATTGTAGGAAGGGTTTGCTACTATAGATCCACAGTTCAGAGTTCATAAATATACAGGTAGCTGTTTAAACTTTTTTAGTTCCATGGTCCTTACAAGTCCTTTACGTTAGATGACAGGTGGGATTTCCTTAGCAACTAATGTTGAATTTTAACAACTTATATTGTGGTTTCCCTCTTATTTGAGATTACTATATTTCTTTATATCTAACAGGTCCTTTATGGTATTGTTGGGTATTTCCAGTTATTGGTGTTTAAGTAGGATTGTTGCTGTCTTTCAGCTTTTCCCGGTTAGGGGTCGCCACAGCAGAACTCCGGTCCGCTAATGATTGGCAGTAGATTTTCATGGTGCCGAGTTGCCAGCTCGACGCCCAGCCTTCAAAGAAGGCACACCCATTCACACATGTCTTTCGGAAAGCCACTCGAGTAACTTCATTTAAATCTATATGAGTTATTGGCTCAGGGCTGAGTTGACCTAGGACTGATGCACTAAGAGTACTTTTTTTGGGTACAGTTTAATGAACCCACACATAGCCAACTGTTTTTGCTGCTGACTGACTACCATTGCTTATTAAGTTTTATATCCAACTACAGCTTACTACAGACCTTGGGGGGTTGTTGTATTTTTTGAACAACGCTTGATTTTAGAACAAGGCTTATTTGGTTCCCTATCTATAGGGGCCTGTATTTTGCAAGACGCAAGTTATCAGCTCGCAAATCAAAATTATAGATTGGTTTTGATGGGTGACTTGTTATCCAATTACATACAGGAATTAAATTGATGGTTTCAGATAAGCTATGATCTCTTAAATGTTGGAGCGTAGCATTATTATCACCAGGTCGATGCCAGGTTTCAAGTTTGAGTTTGTGGCTATTATTGCTCCAATTTTAGAAGAGATATGATTACCCACAGCTGAATTAATATTTTGGTGTAGCATTGCTATGTAGGTATCATTGGCTATAATTGCCAAGATATTGGATTATATGAATATTGTTTATATTAAGCTATCAGCTGTGAGGAAGTGCAATTTTTCAATCTGGATATCAATATATTGGCACTTCTAATATTGATTTTATCATGTCACTCTTATTATTCAATACATAATAACTAAATCATTTTTTCCTTATATCATTGATTTAACTAGACTAATGTCTGGTTTGTCAACTTATAGGGAGGATTTGGGAGGATTTGGATTAGGTTTATCATCCACCAATGGACTTAATGAGATACCCTTGGGTCCTGAGTCTAGCTGTGGGTTGGCTTTTGATAAATTACATAGACACATGAGATCACTTAGGTCACATGTTTGGCACTCTAAGCTCTTCAAAGCTTATATGACAAAAGGGATCACTCCCAGAGGACTGCGAATTAGAACACAGCCTCTGGTCGGTGAGGCTGATGAAGAGCTATACAAGCAATGGGCAGCCATTCAGCAGCAAGCCACCATGGGTTTTGTAGAGGCCCTGGCTAAGTATTATGACAGAGTGATTGACCAGAAAATCAGTGAGGTCACTAAACTCTATATTGATGTACAGAAATATGAAGGAGAAGCCTTTTTTGTAAGAAATATAAATAAAGCCGCCAGTGATCTAAAAAATCTTGAGGAACAACTTAAATCAAGGAAAGTTAAAAAATTTCAAAGAGATCAGATGGATTATCAGGGTGGCAATCCCTTTAGCAATAATAAGCAGGTCAGATTTGAACATGAGCAAACCAGAACCCCAAAACGTAAAAGACCAAGGTCAATTCTTAAGAAACTTCCAGATGAGACAGGATCGTCTACTGATGATCTTTCATCTCATACAGATACAGACATGCACCATGCACCGGAATCACAGACCCCCAAAAGGACACAGTTTTAGCCCCTCTAGGTCCAAATATAAGTGAGCAGGTAGGAAACACTGGAAAAATCAACAATCTAGAAGGGCTTTTGAAACTGGCAACACAGAAATAAATGAAAATGTTTGAACATTTCTGATGTTGCTCTGATAACAGTACAAATGTCTGTTCTGAATAAAGGCCTGACTTTTATCCCTGTTTTTTTTCGTTATTGAAGACAACTTAGCACAAGATGTTATGACTTTTTGTAGAACATTAAATCTTAAACTGCAATTTGGGGACTCTGATTATGGTGATAGGGACACCTTCATATATCACAAATCTAGATACATGCCTCCTATGCATCCCATAGTGCATCAATTCCAGAGCAGTGTTCTTAAAGATCTACATTATCATAGTTCTGGGATTTCTTGCAAACCAAATAATCTCTCAAAGATCGAACGTGATGCATTGGTGGAATTACAGAATAACAAGGATATTGTAATATTATCTGCAGATAAAGGTGGGGCTGTAGTAGTGATGAACTGGCTACAATATGATACAGAGGCCAAAAGACAACTCCAAGATAGGCGTTACTATTTGGAAATGCCTATCAACCCCACATCTAGGTTTAAGAAGCAAATAGATGAATTCCTGTTACAGGCAAAGGAGGAAGGTATCATCACTGACAGAGTTATGCAGCAACTTATGATTAGTGATCCCACCAGTCAGTATATCTACTTTTGGTACTTACGTATTATCGCAACCACTTTTTCGCGGTAATACCGCTCGCTTCCTGGTGTGTCGATTTAACTATAAGTATATACAGAATCACATTGACAACATTAACTTTATTAAAAATCATTGTTTAGGTAGGAAAGACGGTATGACATGTGAGGAATGACTGCTTGTTTCAAGCTATGCCATTTCCCCGACATCATGTCACTGGAGATACATTTCCCACAGCAGTTTTGTTTAACATGCATTCCATATCTCAAGCCGCGAGCCCCGCTTAATGTAACAGACTCACACGCTGACAGTTGTCCACTTGTCTACTACTTCTTGACAGCTACACAAAAAAGAAAAAGACCAAAAAAAAAAAAACGAAAAAAAGCTGTCAAGCTTTGTTGTTGCAGCATACAGTTTCTAATAAAGGTGATGGCAGGGAATGCGGTGACAAGCCTTGATATCCTTTTATTCCTTACTGGTACCATTATCAGCGCTGACATGCGAGTACATTCCGACGGCTTATCAGTACATTAGCGATCAAGAAGCGGCGAGCGCAAAAAACAGCATAAGTACACCAAAACCATGATCTGCACCATTTTCCATGATACCCCTGCCTAAAACAACCTTTCAGTGTGAAGGAAAACACACTTCTTGACATAACGGCAGCATCACCGTCTACATCTGTGCATGGAGAAGCGAGCGGTATTACCGCGAAAAAGTGGTTGCGATAATATGTAAGTACCTTACTTTTTGCCAAAAATACATAAATATCCTGTAAATCCACCTGGAAGACCCATAGTGTCAGGTAGAGGTTACATTACAGAACCATTATCTATATTTCTCACTAAACATCTGAAGCCCTAATTATGGTGGGTACAAGATACTATGGAATTTCTTAAAATTATTTCAGAAACTCAGCTTGAACCAGAATGGTTTATGTGTACACTTGATGTTAGTGCTTTATACACCAACATCCCCATGGGGCTGGGTTGGAAGCCATTGAGTACTGGCTATATAAATCTGAATTATACCAGCCAGGGTTTAACACATTTCTTATAGGCCTGACAGAACATGTCTAACAAATAATGTCTTTTTCTACCAGGATACATGTTATTGGCAAACCAAAGGCACGGTTATGGGGGCATCTTTTGCCCCTATATATGCGGATTTATTCATGGCCTTCATTGAGGAACAACTTATTTATGACAGAGGCCATAACATGTACCTGGATGAAATAGACATTTGGAGACGCTATTTGGATGATTGCTGGGTGGTATGGAAGATGGATGTGGAATATCTGATGGAGTTTGTTAACTACCTCAATGAAAATAAATGGGGTTTATACTTCACAGTTAATTATGATGTGGATACTATACGTTTCTGGATGTTACCATTACCAGATCACCGGATAATACTTTAAGTATGAAGGTGTTCCGGAAATATCCACAATACAATACCATCCTCCATGCATCCAGCTTTCATCCACCACACATAGCCAAAAACATCCCCAAATCTCAATATATCAGAAAGATATGGATCTGCTGTCAAGAATCCACTTTTCAGGAACACAGGCATGATCTGACGCATAGATTTAAGTCTAGGGGATATTGGATGGGACATGTTCTGCAGGCCAGCAATTGGTCCAACACGCTTAAGACGGATGATCTTTTGGTGTATAAGAAACATGAACAACAGACTTCAGAACAAATCAGGTTTGTTACAACATATGGTAGGAATTCTGATGCACTCATCACTAGTGTACACAGGCATTGGAACATTCTACAGTGTGATCTGAATTTAGGAAACATGCTACCAGATAGGTGTTCATTTTATTTTCGTAAAGGCAGGAATCTTGCTTCTTTTTTAGTCATTATAAACATTCACACTTAAGAACACCTTATCAGGAGATACAAACCACCATTTCAGGTGAAGCACTTACAGGATGTTTCCCATGCGACCATTGTATTCACTGCAACAAAATATTTAAATCAAAACAATTCACCAGCAAAAATTGTGGCATTGTTTATGATGTAAAATTCTTTGCAAATTGCAGTAGTGAATGCTATCTAATTACCTCCTCCCATCCTTAGCTTTGGGAATCTACCCAGATGTGATGACTGCAACTGTGAAACACGAAGAACATAGTACAGTTGTGTACACTTACCATAAATGTAGATGTTCAAGTGTATTCACTGTTGCAGTCCTGGTTACCCTCCCTCCAGCTCCTGACTTCTTTTGGCTATACCTCTATTCTCTTTTACCATGCTTAAAGCCTTTTTGGTGTATCTGCTTTTTTGTTGTAGGTATAACCTTGTGTATATATATATATATATATATATATATATATATATATATATATAATTGCTTCCCATTAGGGGTCACCTGACATCTGGGGCAACAAAAACTGATTTAATGGCATCGACTGCATGCTTTATACCCCTGACTACCTAACATCATGGAAGATGAGACAGCAACCAACACAGGACCCAAGACTTTGATAATCAGGCTGACTGATGGTTACTGCAAGCAGATAACCCAAATGTGATGACTGCAACAGTGAATACACTCGAACATCTACATTTGTGGTAAGTGTACACAACTATATTCTCTCCTCCAGAAAAAGGAAGCCAATCTGGTGGTCCCCTGCTATTAATAAACTCTACAACAGAAGGAAGAAACTGTTGCAGAAAGAGATGAAGTTCCACGACTAGAAAAATTCCCTTAGTAGCCTCAACAAAAAGTTAAGATCCCTCATCAAAACCTCTAAAATCAGCTATGAAGGCAGAATTGTGGCAGACACTAAAAACAATCACAATGCCTTCTATAGTTATATCAAGAATCTCCACGGCAATACTCAGGTTTTCTCTGAGTTACTGCACAATGGTACCTCCTATACTGAGCCAACAGATATTGCCTATATACCGGCCAACAGATTCAGTGCCAACTTTACCCCTCTCTCTCTCTCTCTCCCCCTAAAGGACCAATCACAGTACTGGAGGAATGCCAGGTACCCAGCATTACAGCAGCACAGGTTAAAACTGCGTTACCCAAGGCCAAGAATACAGCTTCCATGGGACTTGACAATATCCCTGGATGTGTTCTACATGAACTACAAAGTAAACTGCCACCACATCTGTGTGCCCTGTTCAGTCACAGCCTCACATCAGGCTTTGTCTCTACCGAATGGTGCACTGCTACAGTCATCCCTCTCCATAAAGGGGGAGCAACTACAGACCCTGGGAATTATCACCCCATTAGCCTGATGAGTCTGATATGTAAGGCTATGGACCGCATCATCATGGACGAAATTAATAAGGATCTAGGCAATCTCGAAACTCTAGATCCCACACAATTTGGTTTTGTGTAAGGTAGATCATGCCTGCTCAACCTGGTTGACTTATTTCAGTCAATCACCAGAGCTGTGGATGAGGGCAAGACAGTTCATACAGCCTACCTCAATCTGGCCAAGGCCTTTGATACCATTCCCCATTCAGGAATTACTGATAAATTCACCAAACTAGGCATCAACCCTTATATCACTAGGTGGGTTGCAAATTGACTCACAGATAGAACCCACAGTGTGAAAGTAGTGGACTCCAATTCAGACTGCCGACCCATCACAAGTGGAGTCCTGCATGGATCGGTCCTGGTTCCTCTCCTGTTTTGCATCTATTTCTCAGAAGTCCATGCCAACACAGAGGGACTCTGCCTGACCAAGTTCACAGATGACTTCAAGCTGGGAGCCATTATTAACTCCCCAAGTGATGTAGACATCCTACAGAAAGGCCTCGCTGAGACCAATGACTGGTATTGAAACCATGGCCTTAAGCTTAATGCCAAAAAAATGCATCATCATCCTCTTTGAGAAAAACTCAGTTCCCACTAATTACCACATCGATGGGAGCCCACCGAACACTGAAGGTGTTATAAGAGATCTGGGGACACAGGTTGACAGCAACCTCTCTTTTGACTACCACACTGCTACTGTGGTCAGAAAGTCCTTCTGTGTGGCACTTTTCATTACTAAGGGTTTTGCATCCAGGAAGAAAGAGGTCATCCTCTCTCTCTCTACTCTTCCCTCATTAGGCCAGTCATTGAGTACAGCGCCCCATTTGGCATGTACCTCACTAGGCACATGCAACAGCTGGAAAGGCAAGAATAGTACCTCACGAAGAGGATCCTAGGCCTTAAACACATGTTCTACATGGACAGACTCAAAAAAAACTCCAACTATTCTCTGTCTCATATCGCCTACTTAGATATGATCTCTGCTTGACTTACAAAGCCATGTCTGGCCCAGCTCTGCTAGAAATGCTACATCTAAAGAAATCCCAATCCCTCCACACCACACACTCCAGAGACCTCAACCTTATTACCACAATCAACAGAACGTGCTGGAGGGACAGGTTCATAACCCAGAGACTGCCTATGCTCTGGAATAAACTTCTCATGCATGTCAAGCAGAGCACCTCACTGGCCCTCTTCAAGAGAAATCTTGATGAGTGGATGGGAAATAGAAAGTTCACCCTGGGGATCACTCCATTGGCTCTATTTGATAGAGGCACTGGAAACTAATGTCAGGTGGCATGATGCCAGGGTACTTCTATGGGCTAGGCTTGTAAAGGCTCCAGGGCCATTAGCCTATTACACACCTATGAACCTATGAACCTATAAAGGAGCACAAATGTACTTGCATATAATCAAGTATGTGACATCCCCACCTTACTTTAAAGAAGAGGCCTTTCTAATATGTCCACATCAACAATATTGGGAACAGCCCATCAGTATGCTATGCAAATCATATTGAATACACATATGAAGTCAGAAGTGCTTAGAATTATAAACAAATATTTTTAATGATACTATTTGCAATCATGTGCAATCACTATGCCTGAGACGTGTTTTTTAATCAACCTTCCAAACATAGAGAAGTTGCACAGTGTAGATTGACTGGAACAGTCACTGATCTTGTCACATTTCAGATTAGGAATGGTTTGAAGTTCAAGTATATGTTGAACCTTTTACTGAACAACATCAAACATAGCAGATACATTTTGGATTGAATTTCAGAATGTGAACTAAGCCTTAAACAATCCTATTAGGCACTGGACAAGTGTCTTGGTTAAGCTATAACATATCCCTCTGCTGATAGTCATCTTTAGTAGTCATGGCTCTGGTAATGCAGACTGATGTTTTCTTTTTTGGTAGTAAATTGTGAAATCTGGATTATGCACCAAGTACGATGTCTGCAAACCTGCAGACCCAGTGCCCTTAGTTTGCATTTTCACTGTACAAATAAGAACTTCACTCATTCTGCCTTTACATTTTTTTTAATACAGAAAGATCTTTGGTAGTTTTGTTGCAGTAAAATGTTTGTACTGTCTCTCTTGTAACACTTGTTTGTCAGACATTTCTTTGCACACTGTTTACTGGCTGCTGCAATGATTCAAAAAGAGTTAGACAATTTCAGTTTAACACAATCATCATTATCAACATCGTCCTCAATCCTGCTTTTCCTATTCTTGCTATATGAGTTAGGTTAATGTCAGCTCACACCACTTACCTCAGTTTAGTGCAGACCCAGATCATGGTCAAATGGGGCCCTAAGCAGGGTAATGGATCAGGACCGCCCCCACAGCAGTACCCACCCTGGCAGCTCCTCTCCCTCCAGCCATTCTGGTGTCCCATTACTTGGCTATTTCTTCCCAGTTACTATAAACACTGTTCAAACCTGTCAGTGCACATATTATTTTCTTCTTTACTTCTACAATTAAAGATATTTAAAGCTTTTATTTCAAATTTTATAGCACAAAACACTGATGGCCATTTACTAAGCTAAACAATACAGTATCACATTTAAAACAGACTTAGCATGAACAATAAGCTTCTCTGCCCTTGAAACTCACATTGATTGAAATGGCATTGAAACCTGCATTCAAAGAAAATGTTTCTGCTTAGTGGCAGATTAAATTTACCTTTGGGCTGTTTTCAAACCATAGGCCCCTTGCACACATTTTTAGGACCATGCATACATGCATGTATTGTTTGAAGCACCTTCCCGATTGTATTAAATTATATTCCTTGTATAATACAACACCATTTGTTAGTGTGTTTTGAATTTGTAGTTTTTGAACATTTTCCAGTAAGCAATGAAACCACATGAATGAACCATTAATGAGAATACCCTTTTGAGAACATTTTGACCATAAAATTCCAGTCAAACTTCTGTCATTACAATCCACCTATATCAGTCAATATACACAATCTCTGCAGAAGTAAAAAAAACATTCATCTGAATAATTCTATACTAAAGAGATCTATAACTAATTAAGAGGTTGTTGCTGGCAAACAACTTTAAATTTCAGTGTTTCATGTACAAATTCAGTGCCTGCTTCCCTTGAAGAATAAAATGCCCATATTGCATAAAAAAACAGTGGTAAGCTGGTAATATTTTAATAGGAAATGGCTGTCAAAATGACAGGTTCACAGTTAAGTATCTCAATCAAAGGAGGACAAATGCAGGAGTGTAGTACCTCCATTACCCCTTAAAAGGCATCATAATATCAGCACTCCGTCTACATGAGGTGGGAGTAGAACCCTTAGCCTTCTGCACCAAAAGCAAATATGCTACCTGTTGTACTACTACCACTACTTTCAAATATTATAGGACAAACACTGACGGTGGCCATTTGCAAAACAAAACATTTATACATTGAAAACAGACTTAGCATGAGAAGCAGTAAACTTCTCTTCCCTTGAAACTCAACATTCCTTGAAAATGCACCCCCCTGATGACAGTTTGGTAGTTGGTGTAGAAGATTCAGGCTCTTGTCTCCTGTAATCAATGTACAGGATTTGAGTCTGAACAAGATAACCAACCTTCTATTCTTAACTGGGGCATTTTACCCACACATCTCCCGTATGACAGTTCTCCATGTTCATGCAGTTGTGTTTCATCTGGCAAAGGAACAGCTTGCTTAACAGCAATTCTTCATGCTTAAAGATCTTGCATATGAGCTTCCAGTATTTAAATGTGAAGTTTCAATGTTTAAATGTGTGTGTGTGTGTGTGTGTGTGTGTGTGTGTGTGTGTGTGTGTGTGTGTGTGTGTGTATCTTTAGTACAACACAGACCCTACTAAAGACACACGGAGTACATCCGTAAAAGAAGATATGTACGTTTTTTTTTTTATTTGTTTAAATTAAATGTTGTGGCAACCCTCTGGCCAGCAGGCCCTAGGCAACTGCCTAGGTAAAGTAGTGCTAGTTCCATCTGTGATTTAGTGCCACTATCCTACCTTCTTCAATAGTCATGCTTGACTGTTACAGATCTTCTCTCACACGGTCCATCTTTCTCTTTGTTGAACACCCATGTTTCCTCTTGCCTTCTTCTTGTCTCTCACAAATCTTCTTCACCAAATCATCCTCTGCTTCCCTGCACAGGTTCCAAACCACCTTAATATGCCTGCTTTGATCTTCTCTACATTTGGAGCTACTTTGGCTTCTGTTCTGATGTCATTTCATAATCTGTCCCACAGTGTATATCATACCACCCATCTCAGGCACTTTGTCTCCTTCACATCTAGCATCCTCAAGTACTCTGCTTTCACTTCCCAGGTTTCTGTACCCTACCAAAGTACTGGTCACATCACTTTTTTCTACGCCATATTTTCAACTTCTTTAGCATTCTTTTGTCACGCACTACCCCTGACACTCAGTAGCAGTTAGCTGCAGCACCTTGATGCTAGATTTGAGCTCCTCATTCAAACTTGCCTTATTCTCAACCACCCCGTCCACATATTTGAAACTGGTAACCTGTTTCACTATTTTCCCATCTGTCTAAGTTTTCATATTCTTCTTATTTATTTATTTTATTTAATTATTGACATTTGAATACTGGGAGAGTCTGACTGGGTAGAAGCCCATTTTCAGTGCAGGACTGGGGAGTAAAGCTCAAAATTATTACAAAACATTTTAGGAGCAATAATTTTACAATTTTCAAAAATAGAACAAAAACATCTACAGTTTAAATAATTATTACAAATTAGACATAATATAAAAAACATTGGTTAAGAAGCAATACAAGTTATATGAAAATCATTTAGTATTTAGGGAAAGTTTAGACAGTTTGTGGAGAAATTAAAAGTAAGTTAGTCTAATACAAACAAGAACTGCAATATGAAGTGAGGGGAAAAGAGGCTTATGGTACATTTAGAGAGAAAGTCAGGAAAGAAAATTTAAGAGAAGTAAGGAAATAAGTGAGGAAGGGAGAGTAAGGAGGTATAAGGAATGAAAATGTACTTGTTCAGATTTAGGGACATAGTTTACCCTGGTACTGAGCAAGAACAGAGCCAGATTTTAGCTAGGAAGTCTTTCAGAGTGGTTTTGAAAGGGAGGAAGGGTACTGAACAAATGGATACGGGTAAGGAGTTCCAGGCCTTAGCAACCTTGTATGAGTACAACCAATTCCCAGCAAATTTGATAGGTTTGTAGACAGGCAGGAGTTTTTATTTTTATTTCTACCAACTGTTGCCATGACAACTAGCTTTTCTGTACTCAGTTTATTTCCCATTTGCCTTCTGTTTATATTCCATTCTCCAACCATTTGCTGAAGTTTCTCATCAGATTCTGTAATGCCACATCTTCTAAATACATCAAATGTGCTGATTTGTCCCATTTGCCCTGTTTGTTAATGTATTCCATCACCTGTACGAGCAACAGTGGGCTCAGAGCTGATCCCTGATGAACACCAACCACCACTGAGAGGTTGTCTGTGAGTCCAAATTCTGTTTGTACTTTTCACTGGTTTCTAGTACACAGCATGCACTAATTCTACCAATGTTTTGGGGATTCTGCACCATGGTAGGTATGCTTACTTGAAACCTTGTGATATGCTTTCTATAAGTCAAAGGAATGCCCAATTGCACACTTTCCTTGTTTTTAACTTCCTCTTCTTCACTATCTGTTTCATTGCAAACATCAGGCCAGTTGTGCTGCATCCTAATCTGAATCCAAACTGTGTATCTCCCATCTTCCTTTCTGTTATATTTGTTTTACCAGTCATCCCTTCCAGCACATTCATGCAGTGTAACATGAGTGTTATACCTCTGGACTGCCCACAGTTGTGAATGTCCTTATTTTTCTTGTATACCTGCACTAGAATGCTTATTCTCCAGTCATTTGGGATCTGCCTTTCTGTTCAGATTGCTATAAGTACACTCAGAAACCATTTCTCCCTTAACTTACCCAACATATTTATCATATCTGCCATGACTTCATCTGAGCCTGCTGCTTTCCCTGACTTGATTTTCCTTAGTGCTGATCTTACTTCTTTTACAGTGGTTTGGTTTATTCTTCCTCTTACGTTATAGGTTTTGTATGGGGTAGTACCACTTCTGGGGAGTTTCCTCCTTTCAGAAGCTGCTTGAAGTGCTCCTATCATTTGCCTTTTTTGCTGTGAACTGGTGAGCAGAATGGTTCTGAAGTCTGTCTTCTTTACCTTTCTCTTTGACTTGCATCCTGATAGAGTTTCATTTTCCCATCTACTGAGTCAATTTCCAGATGCAAGTAGAGTGCCTCTGACACTGTCTTCTTTGCTATTGCAACTGTTGTTTTAGTGTTTTTGTTATCTTACAAGTATTCCTTCTTAGTCTGGTCTTCGTCTTTTCTGTCTCCCACTTTTCCTGCTCTTCTGCTTAATTTTGATAACTCCCTGGACTTTTGCATTCTACCACCAGCTTTCTCTATGTACCTTATTACCTTACCTAATGTATGTTTTGAAGTTGTTTTGGTTTGACATAGTGACTCATCAATAACTTTCCTGAGATGATTGCAACTGAGTTGATTACAAGAGTGCTTCACTGTTTGAGAATGGACAGATGGGAATCTGAAGATTTTGAATAATGACATTTCTTAAAAATATTGTTCCAATCAAGAGGAAATTATCAGATCCTGCCATCTGGCTATCTCTCACTGCAACACAACTTCTGAGACCAAGACTTAGAGGTAAGGCTTAGAATGCTTGGTGGGCCAGGAATTCCCTCAACTCAATGACGAGGACCAACAAAATGCTCTTCTGCACACCTGTAATTGTACCAAGCTGCTTGCTACAACTACCAAACACTGAGTACTTCTGTGACTGCAATGTAGTATGTGCATTCATTTATAAAGCCATACAGCTTCAGAAATCAATGGCAGTACTATACTTCCACACCATCAGCACCTGCAAATCACAAACCTGGAGCAGCAGTCGTTCATCCCACCATAGTTATGGCTCTGCTACATTACACTTGCCCATTACTCTGATGGTATCTAGGACTTGATGTACTGGACTTTAATTCCCACTGTTTCTCAAAACTGTGAACCTTATCTCATGAATTGTGAGCTGTCGTCTGATATTACTTCTTTAACAACTGCATGCCTTGCAAAAATTATTTAAGTGCAGTAATGACAGACTCAGCAATTGACTTGTTTTAGCACACATTTGCAATATATCAGTGAATTCTGAGCAGCAGTCAACACAGAAAAAGAAAATGTGAGCTGTTATACTGAAACAAGTTAGATCTAACATTTAACCAAGCAAGTGATGAAATTTCATGAGGTTTTAATTCCTTTTTCATTGTGATTCCTGAACCTGCAACAGACCTCACAAGTTTACAGTATATATTATGTTTGTGAAGACATGTAGATCAATGTATGACAGCAGATTCGTGTCACTTCACTGAAAGACCATTTCACTGACACCCATTTCACTGACAAGTAGTACTGTAAGGCAAGTCAAAGGTATATGTCCTTTTCCCCACAGTAGTGTGATCTTGGTCTTAGTATATATAGTTAGGGGGGGTATGAGGAGCACCGCCCCCCCCACATTGGGGGGTTTGGGGTGCGTAGCCCCCCACCTAGTTGGGTTTTACCAAATAATGTAAAACAAAACCAGAAAACAGAAAACCAAATTTAGTGGGAGGCTACACCCCTCACACCCCCTAACTATATATACTAACTCCAGGATCGCACTACAGTGGGGAAAAGGACATATACTTTGACTTGCCTTACAGTACTATTTGTCAGTGAAATGAGTTTTAGGTGAAATGAACTTTAGGTGATTTGGTCTCAGTGAAATGGGTGTCAATGAAATGGTCTTTCAATGAAGTGATACGAATCCATGACGGCACAATCTCTGTCTTTGCATTTACTCATGCCTAGGTGTAATTCATGTACCTTAACTAACACAGCGCCTTATCGCTGTTTTGGAATAATAACTCCATTCACCTGAATCTGAGACACCTGATAATGAGAAGGAAAGTGAGACGAAATGTAAGACACTATCACTTCACATTCTCCGGACATCCTGAAACGGTAACATCGCATAGTAACTGAAGCTCAGTGACATTTTTGTTCTAGCATTTCATTTTTGTTATTTTTCAGCAGACAGATGTGGCTGAAAATATAAGTGCTTTCAGACTTTTCTCAAGCAAATCCTCTTCAAATCTTGAAAATATTTTCTACACAGATTATCAGTTGCATGCATTTGCTTATCAGACTTTCCACTGAACTTGCAAGTCCTATTTCTTCTACAGGATATAAGCATTTTGAAGATGTAATGGTACTTTATGTAGTGATTCTATGAAGATAGTTTCTAGAGGTTTACGGTCTTACCATTGATAAAATCGCACAAGTTTTGACAACCAAAGGTTATGGACAGCATCTCCTTTTCTTCACTGTACTAATCTCTGCATCTGTCATTGCTATTGGTCTCCCTCTTAGAATAGCACTGCACCTAAGTCTTGCTAACTGCAGAATAGTAGGATGATTTACATCATAAGACTTAAGACAGAGAGCTGAGTAATTAAATGTCTTAGCATCAAAAAGTATATATTTTATTCCATAGGCCAAAACTATGCTATATCATGTCTAGTAATTTCTGACAGAAGTTGTGCCTTAGTTTACTTACCCTAGGAAAAATTTGCCGTTCAGGTATTCAAGGTTTTGCAATTTTCATCTCACAAAAATGAGTTTTGAGCATATGGGAATTCCCACTTCAGAAGGGGATCCATATATATATATATATATATATATATATATATATATATATATATACACATATATATGGGACTACTTCATGTGGTCGACAGTTCACATGGTCGACATTCATATGGTCGACAGTTCATATGTTTGAAACTCATTTGGTCGATGGCTCATTTGGTCGACAACCAGTACTCAAGGCACTTAACAAGGATTTGCCCCCCTCCCCAAAGTTGTGCAATACTGGAGTTGATATATATAGATGGGGGGTGTGGGGCTTCGAAGCTCCCCACTAATATTCCTTTAAAAGTCCTTTAAAACATGAAAACTACAACAAAAACTCAACGTTTTTAACAGATATAGGTGGGGGGCTTTGCCCCCCATACCCCCCTAACTATATATATCAACTCCAGGGTCGCACAACTTTGGGGAGGGGGGCAAATCCCTGTTAAGTGCCTTGAGTACTGGCTGTCGACCAAATGAGCCGTCAACCAAATGAGTTTCGACCATATGAACTGTAGACCATATGAAGTAGACTCATATATATATATATATATATATATATATATATATATATATATATATATATATATATATATAGGTAGATAGATATAGATATATATCCATGCATCAATCCATTCACAGTCCCTTTTCCAGTTTCTACATATGGGGTCGGGTGTCACTTCAACAGTGACAGTCATCTAAAGCCAAGGTTCACACCACTGGGTGGCTAGCCCTGCTGCAGCATATAGATGTAGATATAGATACACACACACACACACACACACACACACACACACACACACACACACACACACACACATATGTAAATATACATACACACACACACACACACACACACACACACACACACACACACACACACACACACACACACACACACCAACTCCACATATTACATAATTTCTGTGTTCGTATACCAACTTGCTGTTAGCTAGACTGACCAGTTTGGCTTCCCTTTTGAACTTGTAGGAATTGGGATGGCTTCACAGTAAACATGGCAAATACACAACTCTGTTTTAATAAGGAATGCAGATTTAAGTACAGCTTCAGTAGTCATAACTTATTATTAAATAGTCTGTCACATTAAGATTTGCATAGTCCACACTTTAATCACAGCCGCTGTTGGTTTTGGTCACAAGGCAAAGACTGAGTAAGGAAGTGAACCATCCATAAGTAAAACTATATTACCCACACCTTAATATGACACATTGCTATTATGCAGTGCCATTATTTTTAAAAGAACAATGTGTATGGCACTGATTTTTATTTATTTTATTTATTTATTTATTTATTTGCAGTTTGTTGCCAGGATGGTCCATTGGGTCACTAGGAGCCCATTTTCAATGGAGTCCTGGGGAGAAAAGCTCCAGTAAATGAACAAAACAAATAGAAGTTAATTACAAAGCAAGTTATAACAATAGATAATATAGTAATACCAAAAATGGGAAAAATGCAAAAGTAGGCATTCATTAAGAAGAAAAAGTGTTAAACAATTGCATTTAGGTACCAAATCTGTTGTTTGCAATAGGTGCTTATTACATTGTTATCCAGTTATATTTATATACAAGTGTATGATTACAATCGATGCTTATCATTGTTAAGTAATAATAGTAGGAAGTTTGGAGGTCTACTGAATGTAGGGGAGTAGCTTGGGAACTTCATGCAGGATGGGAACAGGAGCATTACCATTTGGAAGTAAGATGGGAGTGGAGTAAGGTTTTGAAGGCGGATAGGTTGCTAGTTGTGCGGATTAGTGGAGGAAGAGAATTCCACAGGTGAGCTAGGAAGAAGGAGAGGAGATTTTTCCCTGGTGGATGGGTGGGTTTGTGTAGTTCAATGAGGATTTTGGGAGTTAGATCTTAGGGATCTATTGGACTGGTGGATCTTAAAGATGGTGGCCAGGGAGGGGCAGAGAGAGGGGTTAAAGATGAGTTTATGGGCTTGAGTGAGTTAAATATATGTGTGGCAGTTAGGTAGTTCTAGCCAATTGAGTTTGTGAAGGGCACTACAGTGATGTGTTAGGGATCTGTGGCCTGTTGCAAACTGAAATTTTATAGTAACAGGAGGATAGCTTAGCTTTTAGGGAGGATTGTAGGTTGGTGAGGAGCGGAGCTCCGTATAGGAGGGATGGGAAAATGTATGTTGTAGCGAGTGTTAGTTTGGTGGGGAGGAGATGTACCAATTGTGGCGATAGAGCATGCCAAGTTTCTTATGTGTTTTCTTGATGTTTGCTTGTAAGTGAGTGTCGAACTTGAGTTGGTCATCAATTAGGACACCCAGCAGTTTTGTATTAAATACTATTTCAAGGGGTGTATTATTCTGACTGGTAATGATGAAGGTATTTTTGTCTAGGATGGTGGTTTTTGAAGGGGTGAATAACATTAATTTAGTTTTTGTGCCATTGGGTGCTAGGTGGTTGTCTAGCATCCATTGTTCAGTTAAGGAGAAGGCATTTTGGGTTAGTTCTGTTAGAATGGGGATGGAGGTGGCAGAACAGATTATGGTGGAGTCATCGGCATATTGGATGAAGTGAGTATCAGGGATGGTCCAGTAGAAGTCGTTATTGAAAATGTTAAATAGCATGGGCCCAAGAATAGAAACCTGGGGTACTCCTGTGGGAGTATTGAGGAATGTGGAGGTAGCTTTTTTCCATTTGACCGCTTGTTGTCTATCAGATAGGTAACTGGTAAACCATTTGATAGTGGTGGGAGATAGGCTCAGGTTAGAGAGTTTGGTGAGGCGAAGGTTGTGAGAGATGGTGTCGAAGGCCTTTCATAGGTCTAAGAAGAGGGTTGATACAATAAGGCCGGAGTCGTGGGCTTTGTTGATAGTTTTGAGGAAGGTAAGGAGAGCGGTGGTGGTGCTGTGGATATTTTAAAATTGTTTTCCTCTCATCTTGCTAATGCAATTGTCTCATTACAGCTTAATACATGTACTGCAAAACACTCCCTTTCAACAATCATGTTTTCGTACAACAGCTGTGTTTGGATTGTCCCCACCTTGCATATGGCTAATGCTTTATACTGTGCAATGCATAACCTGTGAATCACAGCCAGTGTAATATGAGTGAGAAGTCATGACCGCCTTCAGATAGAAATAATGCAATAATTAAGAATGCATGACCTAAATGACATTTCAGTGGAAAGACTAACAAAATTGTACTTTCATTGTATAAATCCCTACATCTTTCTTTCACTGCATGAAAAACCTAGAGGGAATATTGAACTTAATGCACGTGAATACAGGACTGCAATTCTCAGATCCAGTATCTTGGATTACATGACCATTTTGTAGAATTAAATATAGAAAAAAATCTCCCCTTGACTACCTGCAAGCCTTGTTTTCATAATTAGGTGAATTGCAAGTCATAAACACAATTTTTGTATGATCAAAGCACCTTTGTGCCATGCCTGCATTGTTAGTCTTTTTATAGCACATTTGGTTAATAAATCATTTTCTGTAACTGTGATGTGTAAATGCTGATTAATTAATACATTTGTGTTGTTTATTTTATCTAGTCATTCACGACTTACATTTCTTGTGAACAATTAATCATATTTTCATGTTAGCATTCCTCTCACTGATCTTGCTCAGAAAGCAGAACAAAGTAATCTGTGTACAATGTAATACATAGTGTACTATAAATGTCATCCAGTTCTTGGGTAATGTAACTCTTTGGAATCTCCTTGCAGTTCTACATACGTATTCCATCTAGTGCAATAGCATTAGAAATAAGAATGTGGTAATTTATTACATAGTGCATCATATTTTAATAACTGTCGCAGTTCAAAACATATATTCAGTCTTACCTTCAAAACAATTAATTAATGAAAATCAGCCAGCTGTACAAACAAAAATGATTAAAACAGTTGTTTAATCTTACCAACTCACCAAAGACATTTTATTTATTTCTCTATTTCTGTCTATTGTTTCATAGTCTTTGTAATTGTGTATTGGCTATGGGCTGTTCTTTGCAGACCATATCCAGCTGTATCCTGGGCACATTACACACATACAGATTTGTGCAATGTCACACTGCATTATAAAGAGTGACAGTGAGGAACAGAAAGTTTATAATGAGTGGTTTGTTTCTCAGTCATGAGAGACAAAGGTTACTGCTTAAGTAATGAAATTTGTTACTTAGGCTGGCCCTCTATACTGTGAGAGCCATTTGTAGTTACAGAAAGCCAGTCCATTAGTATTACGCAGCTATGCATTGTAAATGACATTAAAAATGTTTGCTAGAATAGTAATTTGAAACAAATATGCATGCATTATTGCTAAAAGAAATTCAGTGTTAAATGTCTATGACTAGATTTTTTATGATATAAGCAGAGTCAAATCTAAGATATATGACTTTTCATGATTTTTCTAGAGTTTTATCCACTAATCCACAGTTTTCTACTACCAGCTATAAGCTTTGAAGAAGTTGTTGAGAGTATTTACACAGATAGTAACTAAGGGAAGTGTATATGAAGGAGCTGCTAAGTAGAGATTTTTTTTCTTACCTAAAAGAAATAAGGACCAAGTCAGAATAGTGTGAAGGCATATGGTCTTTATTGCTTGGAACAAAAACAGTCACTCTTCTAATGACTGTCACCCATCCTTTCATATAGCACTGCTCCGGTGATTACCAAACCACTTATTTATACAAGTAACAGTAATATCCCCCTCCCTCAGTGAAGCATGCAACAATCATTCTCATTCTTAAAGGCCCATTCTTAGATGGCATCTATGGTTATCTACTGATTTCCATCTCAAGAAACTATGGTATAGTCCCAACCATATGAACACTGAAAGTGTGGCATAGTTCCAACCATGTGAATACTGAAAGATCAGTAGCGCCCCAACTGCATGAATGCTGAAAGAATGGTAGGGTCCAACCGCATGAACACTGAAAGGGGTATAGTCCCAAATGGGTGAACACTGAAAGGGTGGTATAGTCCCAAAAGGGTAAACACTGAAAGGGTGGTATAGTCCCAAACGGGTGAACATTGAAAGGATGGTATAGTCCCAACCAGATGAACACTTCCCAAATACTCTTCTTTTTCATATATAATATGGATTTTGAGGTGTAAAGCCAAAGTCTACTGATAGAGATAAGAACAAGCCAAGTTAAAAAAAATGTATAGACAGAAAAGAAAACTGTCTTGTTAACACATAGGTATTTTATTCGGTTTACCATTATATGGTTGACCAGTGGATATTCGAGCAATTATGTGTGAATGGAGTGCTGCAAAATCCCAAAATTGTGAATGCAAATGTTATGAAAAGGTGCCAAAGACACAAATTAGCGAATGCCAGTGTGCATTCGCACTTTTGTGAGTTCGGCATCCTTCACTGTAGTGCATTCTCAGAGTTAGTAGGTATAATTGGTAGGGGTGTGGGGGTGCAGGGGGGCTTTCCCCCTGCTAAACGTGTTGTGAATGGCACCGGACATTGAGGTAAATTCAAAAAAATGTCAACAGTTCGAATTCAAGCTGTTGACATTTTTTTACTTTGTTGTTATGCTCGTTCGCTAACATTAATTTTGACAATGTCTTTTGAGTGATTACTTGCACAAAACATTGCGGAATTATGATGGTAAACCATTTTAATCAGTGCTTAAACTGTTGATGGTTTGAGAACAGACTCCAGTAGTTGACAAAACACTGTCATAATTTAAAAGTGTATGTTGTTTTATGTTTTTAATAAAATACCTTCTACATGTTACCAATCCAATCTCTGTTGCTCTATTTCTGGAGTAAGAAATGATTATAGTACAGAAACAAATTGTTATACAACCAACAATATTTACAATGACTGGAAAGTGTCTTCTTACTGTGGCAGTTTTTGCAGACCTGCATAAGACTTGTGACTCAGGTGACTGTACACTGTGCCTCTCCAAATGCTACAGATATGAGGTTTTGGATGAGTTCAATGCAGATGGTTTGTACCTGCTTGAAATGTTCTTCCTTTGGTATAAGGATGGGAGACACCCACCCAAATCAAGAATGGTCAACAACTGGATTCCATGAAGTTAAGTATTAGGACCCCTCTTCATTTCTTTGAATATTAATTAACTTCATCTCACCCTACCTACTGTACAAGTTATTCTTTTATAATGTATCCTGGCACTAATTATAGCTCATCCAATAGGCTTGTCAGTTATGTAAGATTTTGGTTACAAATAAGGCTTTGTAGCTCATTTCAAACTTTTCAAATTATGAACAATTTGGTTATTCATAAACTACTTAAATTAATTTGTCATTTAAATACTGAGACTATGAGAGCTATTGAAACTAAAATGTTTATTATTTTTTTATCAGATAGCTCTAAAAAGGAGCTTCCATTGTATTTCCCTGTCAGATAAGAAAGTAACTAATTGTTTATCCATTCGGAAGACCAAGTAGCTTCCTATTACTGCTAGAGCTGCATTGCTTTTAAACACAATTACATTGTGAACTTTTGTATCTTCAGCACTGCTTGCCTCTTTTTCAAAAATTGCTACCCATCTTTATTCCTTGAGGTCTGCTGATCAGGATATTCTAATAGTTAGGTGGTCATCATTAACAACGGCCATGGGCAACTGCATCGACTCCCCCTTTTACATTTAGTTAATTTTGAAGTGTATATGTCATGTATTTGTTTTAAACAAACAGTTCTTAAATGATATAAAAGATATTTTGAAGTATATGTATGTTATTAATTAGCATTAATATATCCTTTCCAATTTTTTTTCTCAGAGTTATTATTTTATGTGTCTCCTGACTCAGGTTATAGCTGTAAAGGGTCTAAGAACCAGTCTGCTTACCCTGTTAGCAAATAAATGAATTAATAAAGCACTGGGGTGCATAACAGTAATTTATCTATTTCTTCTGTAGGGACCCTGCCACTCTTTTATGTAAAATGCAACAAAGTTCCTATCTGGAGAATGGCAACACAGACTTGCATATCCCGCTCAAGATTGTCTGGCATTAGAAGTCATCTGATATGGATGCAGGTGCATCAGTGTGAACACGTTTCATTTTTAATGTCACAGTACCTTTACCCAGGTTTAGTCTACCTTCAAAGGCCTGTATGTTGGTACACATTTGTTTGCTCAGTAAGATATGTCAGGTATTGATACAGAAGGAGAGAGACATGTGTTTCTAGCCAGAACATAGCTAAATTACCAGACTGTCACATATGCAGTGCTAGGAGCATTTGGATGGGCCATGCTTTTCTGAATTTCTGCAACAGCTCCAAAAAGAGCACCATGTGATTGTTTTTGTTGTAATCAATGAACATTTTCTTAGAAATGAGTGAGATGCCCATTTCACAAGGTCTTCTAGGAAATGTATATTTACCTGGTTAATAAAAGAATGAATAAATAAATCAATAAGTATTTAGCATGCTGGCAGTTGCAGATGTCCAAATGATTACTTCCTTTTTCCAATAGATGGTATCTTTGGGATTACAGAATCCCAAGGTAAGTCAGTTAATAAAAAGAGAAACCAGAAAGTGGTCAAGTATCAGCTGTTTTTATTTTTCAACTATGATAGAACAAGCATTGCTGATTTTTACTGATATGTATATATTAACTTGATGTTAATTGGATCACTTCTGGTATAAGCAAGGGAGCTGTCACACATACCCACTTCTCTTACTTGCATAGTTAAGTGAGCTTACTGAGGACAGCAGTATTTTGCATGTACTAAAACACTGTTCAAAGTTATGCTGTTGGTAGTGGGGACTAGATTTATTAAGGCTTTTGTGATGTACTAAGAGATTACAGATTCAAGCAGTTAGGAAGGAAGCAGAAGAAGCGAGGATGGCCTGGAGTTTTTAGAGTTGGTTGGATCTCCTTTGTCCAAGATGGAATATGAATGCTCATCTTCTACACATCAGGAACCACCTCATTTCTAAAGGAGAGTTTGAAAATTTGGATGAAAATGTAGGCAAAAATTATTCACAGTTTCAGAAAAACTTTGCATGAAGGCCATCAGAAGCCAGGATTTTCATTTCAGGTAGCCATGTCAGTATCTTGGTCATGAGGTGAAAATGAAGCTGGTTATAGTGACACGTATGTTAACCAGATAAGCTGACTGGTAGCTACTGTCAGATATCATCTGTATAAACATTCATGAAGACTCACAAATGGAACTTAATGAACTCCAGATCATACCAAACAAAATCAACTCTCAGTGTATTGCCTGTTGCAAGACATCTTCCAAGACTGTGGAAATTCATGTGAAGTTCCAAAACATCATTGATGAATTGCGACATTCCCAAAGGCTGTAACTACCTATCATTTGGCTGCAATGCCTAAACCTCCAACAATAAATATGTACAGAAGGTTTGGGAACTAATAAATAAAAACTCAATGGTCCAGATTGCTACCAGCCCAACTAAGACCAAAATATTCTTAACCTGGTACTTACCAATTTAGTTTTGTAACTAACCCTTTCGTAATTAGATCATCAGCTAGTAACATTTTCCATCAAATTATCAACCCCCCCGAAACCAATATATCAGAATTCAGATATAAGTACACAAATCTTCTCAAATTCTGTGATGAAATTTTTGCAACTCACTTTATAATAGTATCACTTCAAACATCATCTCAGCAGATAAATTAGCAAAGGAGTTTTATACCCAGATAAATAAATGTATACAACTGGCAGTCCAAACACAATGGACAATTTAAAAGAAAAGCACACTGGTGGTATAGTGACAGAATTGAAATTTGCAATAAATGGAAGAAGCTGATTAGAATGTACAATACAAACAAAGACTTCTAAAAAGAACAATATTAGGAGTTTGACTAAGAACTTAAAAAGACAAACAATACAAAAAACTAAATGTGGTTATATTTAGGAAAAAGCAAATTAGAACAGAATAAGATTCCTTGTAAAGGGTATAATGCTTGGCATACATTATAAGAACAAAGCTGTAACACTGATACTTGTCTGCCTTGGGATAATCATTTGTAGGAAGAAAGCTAGGGGTATGTGAATCATATCAACAGTATTACAAAAGCACTTCTTTAGTTACATTAGAAAAACAAAAAAAAAAAAAAAAACAGCAATATACAGCTCTAATACTAATGGCAAAAATACTTAGGCCTAATGGATATTGTTAATATACTAGCAATTAATTTAGTACAAATGACACCCTTGAGACTATCAAAAGTTAGGACTAACAATAGCCTACAATAGCCATAACTCTCAAACCCTCCATTGTCAATAAAGAACATGTACTGACAGTGCTATCAATGACTAAGAATACTAACATATTGGGACTCGATAACAGACCAATCTGTTTGTTAAATAGTACTAATCATGCCCTGGCAGACTCTCAATGCATTATTTACTATGAGACGGGCTACAGGCTCAGCCCTGGAAGTATGGTTTACAGCACTGCTGATGCCAGTCGATAAAGATGGCTCTACTGCTAACCTCAGAAAATATAGGCCTATCAGCCTGACAAGACTCATTTGTAAGGCCATGGGGCACATTGTAACAGACTTGATTAAAATTGACATTAAAAATCTGATCAGGCTATAGCTTTAGCAATTTGATTGTGTATATTGAACTTGATAAACTTATTTGAAAAGCATATACAAGCTGCTGAAAATGTCACACTATATACACAGCCTACCTTGATTTAGCCATGGAATTTGACACCATCCTCCTTTCTCCCATGCTAGTATAATTAACAAACTAAATGTTTTACAACTAGACCCCTATGTGGTATGATGGAGAGCTAATTGGCTAAAAGACTGAACCCACATGAAGTGAGTGGCAGGGAGACTGACAGAGTACATGAAAGTGAAGAGTGTTGTCTCATAGAGCTCAGTAGTGGCACCACCTTCACATGGTATTTAATTCTATTACCTACAGAATAAAATCCAAGACCTGTGATTAACCAGGTTTGCAAACTACAGCGAACTGGGAGTCATTATCAAATCCTCTTCTGACATAGAAGGCCTCCAGCAGGAACTTACAGTTATAAGTTCCTGGCATATTGAAAACTGACTTAAATGCTAAACAATGCAACATTTTTTGTATTTGAAAGACAAAATGCTATCACCACCACCACCCAGCATAGAAAACTGACAATCCCCCACTTCTAAATGAAAATGTAGTTAGTGACCTGGGGAACTGGGTTGATAATTTCCTTTTCTTTGATCACCATGTTGTAACAGTTGTCTGAAAGTCCTTCTACTTGATGTGGCTGCTCACCAAGGGAATATCATCCAAATCAAAAAATATTATTATCCATTTACATTCAGCACTAATCAGACCATTCATAGAATGCAATGCCTCCTTTGGGATGTACCTCACCAGACCCATAAAACAGCTGGAATGACCACAGAGGTTCCTATCAAAGAAAATATCAGGCTTAAAATCAACATGCTAACAGAAAAGACTAGAAGGACTGTCAGTCTTTTCCCTGTATTATAGGCCCTTTAGGGGTAACATATGACTTGCCTTTCACGTAATCAGCTATCCTATAGTTCTGGAGCTCCTGCACCTTCACAAATTAAACAGTCACACAAATACCAGAATTATGGATTTATAACTGCTTCAGCAGATCAAAACAACAAGATAGGGAGACAAATTCAGTGCTCACTGCTTCCCTCACTCTGGAATAGAGTACCCCTGCAGATAAATTAGTGTGATACACAATGTACCTTCTCTGACAACCAACCACTGGACCATAATCAGGGGACCCTCAATCCTCACCACTAGCAACCGTGGGGGATATAAACTGGGAAGATGACAAGTTACACATAGTATTTCCAGATGCAGCTCTCTGCATAAAATGTAATTTCCCTTAACAGCACACAGAGACCACAATCAGACCGGGGCTGGTTTCTCCCTCTTTCTCCAGGTCCCCAGTAAGACTCCCCACTAGCACAGTTCTAGAGCTGAGTGGCCAAGCCTCTCTGTCCAACCAGTGCTTTGTGTCCCTGTCCAAGTAGCTGATACACACACACTCTTTGAGGTTTGATTTATACACACACAAACACATACACACACACACACACACACACACACACACACACACACACACACACACGCACACACACACACACACACACACACACACACACACACACACACATGCACATACACAACTTGGAAAGGCTGGCACTGGTTGATTAGCTATGCCCCTTTTGTCCAGACTATAAGGTAGTTATCACTGCCACCAGCTGACTCCTCATCAGCTACTTTAAGGACCTTAACAAAGGGTGTTCAATCTTACTCTGTAATGGTACTATTAATACAAATGGTAGTGTGACCAAGAGCAAGCCTATTAGGAATGGCCTACACAGTGTCACCAAATAAATATCCAAATGCTCTCAGAACTTAAATATTTCTACACAGATCAGCCACAATGAAATGTTTATATATATTTAATAGTAAATAATAAAAGAAGAAGACAATAGTGAATATATATTCACAGTGACATCAGAGTTCAAAATCACAGGAAATATTTAAAACAACATTGCAGGACAGTCTCAAATAAACAAAGAAAAATATCTAAACTAAACTAAACTTCACTATATTCCTGGCTGTATCTATGAGAATTACTATACCCCAGTTAACATACTTAATTGGAGCAAGGCAGATGTGTAGTGAATGCCTCTTCTAGTTGTTGTCAGGTCAAGGACAGAATATAGAATACTATGTCTCTCTAAGAGACTCCTTAAATTAATATCTGCAATATTACTGTTAGGATAGCTTGCAGAATGACATAATTTCTTGTCATCTGACTTTATCCCAAGTGAACCCCCCACTGCTGGAAGCTAGCAGTATTTAGCATCTACTTCTGAAAATACATAGACCTCAGATCTTTGTCAGATGCTGTAAGTCATAAAACAAACACTTCTAAGACAATACAGAAAGTTCCCTCGTTTTAGACATTGTGTCTCCTTGCTGCATTGAAACTGAAAGATGTTGTTGTTTGTCTTTCATCTTTTTCTCGGTAAGGGGTCGCCACAGCGGAACTCTGGTCCGCTAATGATTGGCAGTAGATTTTTACGCAACGCTGAGGTGCCAGCTCGATGCCCAACCTTCAATGAAGGCACACCCATTTACGCATGCATGTCTTTCAAATGCAACCCAACCATGGGGAGGACATGCAGACTCCACACAGAAGGCACTCCCAAGCCAAGCCGAGAATCAAACGGGAGAACCTCTTGCTGTGAGGTAACAACGCTATTGAAACTGAAAGATATCATCCTTTATTGCATAGGCATAAAGTAATTTAATTTCAGCTATTTTTCTGATGCTTTGCTGGACTGAAGTTAACCTCCTGTGTTCCAGTTTCCACTGTTAATATATATATATATATATATATATATATATATATATATATATATATATATATATATATATATATATTTAAACAATAACAATAGTGCGTATACATTTCTGTTCTATTCCAGTAGGGTACACTATGGATACATTTCAAGCCCTTTGTAAAAACCTTTTTTGACACACATGTCTGTACAAACACGTTAGATATACACATGGCATACAGTTCTAATACATTTGTAACACAAGCATCTTATATGACTCATGTTGGTATTTACAAAATTCCAGATAGCTTGGCTGGCAGTATCTTCCTTTGTCACACCTTCAAATAGGACATAGATAATTGGATGGTTATTCATACATTTACCCTTGGTCTTGGGTTGGACTAGCCTAGCCTTCCTTGAGATGGGAGGTACAGCCTAGGGTGGGGACTGACAGGGCATAATAGTCATACGACTCAGTAGCCTCAAACTTTCTAGAATTCATATTATCTCAGTTGTAACATCAAACACAGGTTTATCGACTTGCTGAAAATGGCACAGTTTGCCAATTAAAAATGAATGATCCAAACACAGCACTATGGGGCACATATCAAAGACTTATATGGTACAGATGTTACTACTAAATCAGTGGAAAAGTATGAGGGGATTCAGGAAGCTCTGTGGTGGTAAACCATTACATATTTGTTTTCTGAATTTAGAAGCAACACATGCTCTATTTGGGCATATATCTGCATGTTGGAAACAAAATCTAGCTTAACACCTTCACCATCTGCTATGATGGCTTATTTATGTCCAGAATTTCCAGAGAAGCCTATTTTTATTGCTTTCTTTATACTTCTTTCTTACACTAATTTCTTTGAAATATATAGGTTTTCCAATGTGTTGGAACCTTGCATTACTACAGTAGCCTGTCTCTGGCTCTCATTTCATTGTAGGTCCCTGTCTTCTGCTACCTATAGTATCTGTCTTTTCTGGCCACGTTTTAAGTAAATAATAATTTTATTGAAGAGGCTTTTGCATTTCCATCAGTCTGTTGAGGGTAGCAGTTGCATTTTACTCTGAATTTATATCGCTAAAAACAATATAATCAGGGCCTAAGGAAAGGGAGTACTCACAGCCGTTGCAGAGCAATGGAATCAATTATTTATTGTAAGTGATATAGTTTCTTACACTGACAGGTGACTATGAGCAGACACTTACAGATGGTGCAAGTAAACCATCTCCTTCAGCTTGATATTTACAGTCCATTCAGCCCTTTTCCAGTAATGAGTAGACACAATAGTTTAGAAATAAGGTGAGACAGCATGTTGGCAATTAACAGCAGTAGAAAAATGGACTGTTTTCCAGGATAAATTATTCTGAACTCCCAGAACATTTGATGGCTACCTCTGCAAACACAAGTGGGATAGTGTAATCAGGTGTATCAAGTACAGATATTGAGTTGGTGGGAAATTAGAATGTGTCTGCCATGATTTTCCTGTGAATTTCCATGATGATTTCCACAACAAACAATAATGAGAAGCTAGGAGTACTGCGGGGAACATTACGTTTGTTATTTTGTCAGCTTGGTGGTTAGTAATAAGTCTTCCAGCTGTTCTCTTCTGTTTAGTAGCCTGACAATGTTTAAGTGGGTTACTGTGATGACTTGAGACATAGATATTGGGTGGCACATTGTCTAGCAAACTGTCTTACTGGTATGGAAAGTACTGCAGTGGCCATAACATAGACTCTATAGCTGGGATTCAAGACTGCTATGTGCATATAATGGCTCAGTATAACTTTGATTCATTAACTTATGTGATATAATAGTGAAAGTACTGGACTGAGAGATTAATGAAAATAATAACATTGAGCGAGCTGTATTGTGCTGCTTGACACGGTGGGTTTACTTAGTGTGTTGCTGTGCAGTACAGTACTGCTATACAAGCCTTACTTCTGATTTGACATGAAACTAACCTGTGAGTGTTGTACCAAGCTGTACGTACCACTACAGCTTGGTGTACAGCTGAATGGTATGGTCTAAGCAACTCTGCAGCTCCTGATACCAACAGATTCTTTTTTCCCTTTGTTAGTGTCATACAGTACTGGCAGATGGCAAAAGATGTATTTATGTTCCCCATGTACTTTCACTGTCTCTGGTCTCTGCACTTATTAAGTCCAGTTACACCTCACACATGTCATAATAGTAACCTGGTAGTGTACTTAACTCACTACAGCCGAGTGATGCCTCCAGATGAATCTGCAGTTATATCCTACTGACGCATTAAGGATTCAAATATTGCTTGTTCACATGTGTATCAATAATTCCAAAATTATGTTACATACAAAATATTTAAAAGATTTCATCTTAAAGCTTAACACAGTGGCAAAGACAACTGTATTAATAGCTGACCTACGTCTTGTGCAGGTAAACATATACTAATTTATGTTCATAATAACATTAATTTATATTGTCTTAAATGTCATGTTTTTCTGAATATCTTGACAGCCAAGTAGGACAAACAGCTCTCAGATGGATAACATTGCTGCCAACAGTATCTGCATAACCTGAGTGGTTGCTGAGATATTGTACAGTGTGTGCAAAATATTACAAACTTAATAGTTAATGTGTTTACTATGACTTATAAAATCTAGTTTAAGACCTACTAACACTATACATTTTTTTGTGCTGAAGAGTTTAATAGTTTGACTTCTTTAGTAACATTTGTGATTCCAGAGAAATTAGCATGTATTTGAAATGTGAGGACATGCTTCTGAATCAGTGTTATGTTGTTACACCAAGTGTAAAGTGATATATTTCATTACTGAAATTTCCAGTGATATGTACAGGCAAAGTGTATTCTGCCATGCATACTCCCCCCCCCCGGGGGGGGGGGTTATTTTACTGTCCATGTTGCATTCAGAGTTTATTTTTATTTTTTTGTTTGAATATGTTAACTTGGAGAGAGTTCTGATTTAAGAGGACCATTTACAGACATTGCTCAAGAGTAAACATTCAGATTAAAAATTCAACAGAGACTATATGATGAGATACTGAGAAAAAATGTACAGCGTAGAAAAATAATATACATACAAACAAAATCTGTTAAACAAAGCAAGTGAAAATTAAAAATACAGAAAGAAAGGAAGAACACCTAAATACACTGTTGAAGGAGAATTAACACAAGTGAAACAGATTAAGCTGAATTAATACTTTAATCAAACACTTTATCACTAGAAGTGGAGTGAAGATGCATACAAATATTCATTATATCTCCCTACATGTAATAATCTACCAAATGTCTTTATAAAAGAATGTAGTATATCTAAGTCAGGAAGAGAAAATAAGTTCAAAAATATACATTCAATTTCCCACAAACAATAACCTACCTAGCTAAATATGTATAATTGAAATGCGAATAAGAAGAACGCAATATATATATAAAATAGAGGAAAAGAGGGGAGGGGCGCATTGAAGTGGGATAAAGTAATTTTAATTATTCTTTGCTTGAAGAAACAGATTTAATTATAGATAAAAGGACAAACAGACAATTTTCTTTATTATGTCCACCTGATTAGTTGCTATAGCCATTATTGACAGTCACATATAATGGCATTCTATAAATCAAGAATCAAAAAGATGTTACTGCAAATTTTCTTCCTCCTATTGATTTTACATAGCATTTTTGTCAATTATCTACTTGTACAGTGATCATTAGTGGGAAAATACATGAATCACATCTGTATTCCCAATATCCAAGTACTTATGGTATATCGGACCAATAACTCTTGTAAGAAACTATGTTCAGATGATGCTGTGCACATCACATTTCAAAAGGATGTGAATCAATATCTCCCATATTTTCTTGCTGCAAGAACATTGAGGGTTGAAATAATTTTTCTCATGTTTGCTAATGGTTATGTTAATGGGTTGAATTTCAATTTTAAATTTAATAAAAACTTTTCTCAAGTATTTACATTATAACATCTTTATTATTTTGCATTCAAATTTGTATATAAAATTTAGAATGCAAACTTATGCTTTCTTTGTCTAAATGTCTCCAGGCTTTTTTTTAAGTCACATAAGGTAAATATGACTCACTTGTAGTTTCATAGGTTCACAGGTAAGTACCAAATCAGCTGCCCTTTTGGGCCTTTTTAAGCCTAGCCAATTTTCCTTTTGGTCCTTGAATTAACATATCCCATTTGGCATTAGATTGGCCTTACCGATCCTATGCTCAATAATTATATATTACCCCCTTGTGAGAATATCCTACCATAGACAATATGAGGGGACCCGTGTATGGGTAAAGTATTTAGGACCTGTCTTTGTTTATTAGTAGTACGGGAGACAGTCCTGGGGTAAATTTATATTACCCATCCATAGATCCAAGTTGTGCTTGTATATAGACAGGAATGACCTTTTTTTTCCATGGATGGGAAGTCTGTCCAAGTGCAGTAGTATCCTCTGCATGATAAGCCTGTCCCACAAAACTGTTCTGCTGCTGTTGCAGAAGTGGTTTAGATCCCTAGACTGAGTATTTCTGATGTCACTTAACTTGCTGAGGTGCAGTACGTCCATCAGTATTGGATTAGAGAATACCTTGTATGCCAGGCGCAGGTCTCACCTTAGCAGTCTGAAGGATATAGAGTATTGTGTCAGAAATTTGAATCTGTCCATGTAGGACATGTTGTTTAAGTCTTTTATAACCATTAAGTAAGCTATATCTGTGAGAGTGTCAGTTGTTGCAAGTGTCTGGACAGGTACATGCCAAAGAGGACATTATGCTCAATGACTGGACATTATGCTCAATGACTGGCCTAATGAGAGCTGAGTAAAGGGTAACAATGGCATCTTTAGAAGTAAATACAGTATATATATATATATATATATATATATATATATATATATATATATATCTTATGACAGTGGGCACATGATCAAAAGTGAGGTTACTGTCCACATGCTTTCCCAAATCCCAAATAACAGGGTCAACTCTTAGGGGTGTATTGTCAATGAGGTAGTACTCCTGGGCCATTTGGGGATTCAATGGCTTTTCTTATCTTGCAGTCATCTGCAAACTTAGTCAGTCAGAGCCTTTTGCTATTGGCTTTTACTCAGAGAAGTAGATTCCCCTATTTTGATCTTCTGTGTCCTATCTGTGAGCCAGATGGCAATCCAGTGTGTGACATAAGGGTTTATTCCTAGTTTATTTAGCATTTCTACTATGCCTGAGTGGGTGATTATGTCATACACTTTTGCCAGGTTGAGTTATATGGTGTGTACCATTTTATCTTCATATATGGCTTTGGTGACCTTTAGAAAAAAGGCTATCAGGTTGAGGAAGCATGACCTGCCCTTGACAAATCCAAACTGAGATGAGTCCAGTGTTTGGAGGTTCCCTGTGTCCTTATTGGTTAGCTCAGTGATAGTGTTTTCCATGGCCTTGCTTATGAACTGGTCAAACTTATGAGTCTGTGATTACCTTGGGTCTATGGAAAGTCTTCCCTTATTTAGAGTAATGACTGCAGCTATTCTCTTATTTGCTTGATACAAAACCTGCAATGAGGCTGAGGTTGAATAGTGTTGCTGGGGGTGGGGGTGGCTAAATTGTGCTTCATGCTATTTAAGATGCATGGCAGGGGATATTGTTAGTACCCATCTGTGCAATATTTTCAGTTTATGATAATGCTTTTAGGACTTGGTCTTATGTGATAGCTGGATGCAAGCTGGTTTAGGTATATCTTCTTGGACAGACAGAGGGGAGATAGGGTTAATGTTTGAGCTGAATTTATTGGGTAGTAGGTTCGCTATTTCTTCAGTCTTGGTGCAGGTAACATAGTTCACAATCAGCTCAGCACATTGCTGTGATGTACTTTTGAGATGATGCACACAACTAAAAAAGAGAGCCTTTCTGACCACTCTTCTTCAATATTGATCAAAGGAGATGGAATTAACCAACACAAGTTCGAATTTCTTTAATAACATTGACATTTTGGAGTGACGTGTTGTCTATGCTGCATGCTGTGAACGGGGATATCTATCAAATGTGACAATATTGCACTATTTAGCCTTTAGTCTGAGCCCATTTTTAACACACCAAATACTTAAAAGTGCAGGTTGAGCTGAAGGGCTTGGAAGGACTAGACAGTGACTCCTAGTTTACAATCATCTGCAAACTTTGCTTGCCAGAGGTCATGATTTATGGTCTGGAGCTCAGGAAAGTAAATGCTGAACAAAAGAGGTCCCAGTACTGAGCCCTGCAAGATACCACTGGTGACCGCCATACCTCTGTGATGAGGTACCTGCTACCCACATCATGTGATTTCTGTCTTTTGGCCGATTTGCTATCCATCTTATCACATGGGATTTATTTGCAATGAATTACGTTTACTAACAATGGGAATGGTGTCAAACATCTTGGCCAGGTATACCATGTGGACAGCATGACTGCAGCCAGAAGTCTGTGTTACCCTTGTGAAGAAGCTAACCAGATGCATTAGACAGGATCTAAACTTGACAAAGCCAAATGACTGTGTTCCTACCCTGATGAGATTTTTAGTATCATAGTTTATCAGATCTGTTATAATATGTTCTATGACCGTGCAAATAAGACTTGAATATTGCTGTGGGCCAAACCTCAAAGACAAAGTCCTTATCATATTTCTTTTCTGCAATCACATCTTTTATTTGGAGAGGGAGAAATAATAGGTTTCATGGCCAAGACTATTATATTCATCTTCAGTCTCCATCTACATATATTTGTCTAATTTTACTATCAATCCTGATCTCATATTAGCTCATACTTTGATTAACATGATCAAGCCATCTATTACCCTACTGTTTATCTTGTCTTTTCTAGTACCTATTGCATGCATCTCAGCATTCTGAAATATGAAATTCTCAAGGTTGTCAATCCTTGTGCCCTCTAGGCAGATAATAGCAAGCTGTTGTAAATATAAAGTGAACTCAGTATCAGAGATTTGACTTCAAAAACTTGCAAGATTCCAGATCATAAAACTTACTGCAAGGCTAGGCTTTCTCGTGATTAGTCAGTCCCTTTGAGTCCTTTGTTTCAAATCTACTCTACAAATCATGGTATAAATACTCATGCCATATGACTTTTCAGTTTTCAGTCTTGTGATCCAGACTGGTATTACACCATATATCAATTTATGTGGCATGTCAATGTCTTCCAATGCATTTCATTTTAACTAATTCTTTAATTGCCATGGTATTTGGTTACTGATTCTCCCTAAAAGTGATCATCACATTGGTAGACAACAATTCATTACAGTTTTACAACGGTCTTTTTACACTTAATGCCTAGCTCTATGTGCTTTAGTAGGAATCTTGTCTCGTTCCAGTTTGCCTTTGTTACCTTTAACATATGTATAACTGCATTTTGTTTATTTGTTGCTTGTTTACTTGATTGAATGACTAAGGAACTGATTTTATTGCATGTCACTTTATGACTTCTAATCTGTTGCAGGCTGTAGAAAAAAAACACACCTACCTGCTACAAACTCTTTCTCAAATAATTTCATCATCAGAAAGCAGGCCCAGATGACAAGGAAATCCGAAAGTGATTTGACAGTTGCTCAGCATGCAGTGAGTTACAAACATAGGTTTACTTAACTTAATAAATATATTTCCAATTTGCATAACTAAAGGAAAAAATGACGCATTTTAGAAGCAGAAGGCCCACTTTACATGATGAGAACATAATTACAGCAAAAAAGAAATTGTAAAAAAAGCCTTTCCACGTGATCACTAAGAATTGTGACAAATGGACAAGTCAAGGTTACCAAGAACCGCAAAAAAGCAGATGCACAAAAAGAGGGAAGGAATACCATATGCCAGAAACAAGCAAAAAAGATTGCATGTTTAGCAAAACCCATAAGGTTCACTTACGTTACATTATCCTTGCGATATCTGCTGTCCTTTAACTAACCGTGACTATCATAGCAGCTCTATAAAACTGCTGGCCTGGTATTTTTGTGTCCTGTAACACCATTTATTGTATTTGATTAGTCCCACTATGGCCAAGTGCCTTTTTCTTTTCAGGTGTGATCCAAGAACTTTGGTCAGGTTAATATACTTGCCTGAGTCATACTGTGTGCAAGTGCAGGTTAATGATACACCCTTAGGTCTGACTGTAGAGTTTGTTAGCATCTGAAAGGCCTAACTTATTGCTAACACAGCAGCTTTGTAGCTTTTCTTTCTAACTTCCTACCATTTCATACTGAGCCTTTCCACAAAATCAGGTTATAAATTGACAGCACAAACAAGTTCTTATATTTCTAGCACAAGAAGTAAAAATTTAAGAGCTGTTCAGCACATTCTCATCACCACAGTGGTACCATTTATTGCATTCAAAGTTTCAGAGTAGATTTTATAAGTCACAATGAGAAAGTTAATGTTATTATTGCAAGACTCTTACTGTACTTAGTCAACATTTAAGCTACACGTACTCTCAATGAACATTTGTTGCACTAGTTGTAAGCTTTCACGAAAAGTCTGTCAGTTCTGTGTATGTTACTTAGCTATTGGAATATTTATAAAAAATATGAAACTTATGAACATTTGCATAATTATGTATACAATTGTTACTTAATATTTCTATCATTGTTCCAGTGTTAGGTTTATCTTTCAATAGCTTGTATGTAGCCTGTTTTTTTTTTTTTTACAGTTTTTATAGTAATTAAGAAAAGCCAATAGTAGAGGCCTGTAGGCATTATTTAGTTGATGTTAGAGAAACACCTCTGGTGCCACTGGGTTTAATGAGATAGCCCTTTGTTCTGTAAGTTCTATTCTTATGGCATTGGGCAACCAACATTTATTGAAATAACACACAAAAAAGAGGACTACATTTTGAGACATTTCTTTAATGAATTCTCCATCACACACTCAACACATACTGGTGTTAGGTTGAAGAACACTATCCCTAGACATCCATAGCTGCAAGATCCATCTACAACCCCTTTTCCCATTTCAGCACATGAAGTCAGGGTGTCACTTCAACAGTGACAATCATGCCCCATAGGTTATTAATATATAGAAAATATTCATCTTCCCCAACCAATTTCAATGCCCAGCATAAAAAAATTGACTCAGTCCTGTGAACAGATCCACCAAAACCCTGTCTATTCTACCCATGAATATGCAAAGCATCATGAACAAAATTTCTCCATTTCATGCCTGGATATCCCTACACACCCCTGACATTCTCTCCCTCTTTGAAACATGGTTTAAGCCATACATAACCGTCTCCCTCCAGGCTACAATATCATTCGACAAGACAGGACTAAGAAAAAAGGTGGTGGCATAGCTATTCTCTTCTCTAATCAGCTATCCCTCCACCCACTATCAATAACACTTCCAAACGCCCAGCCTGCAGAAGTACTCATCGTCTCCTGTAACCTAAACAATCACAAAAAATTAGCTATTGCCTCCATTTACATCCCCCCAGGCAAAAACATTCTTATCCTAGAGCACTTTTGCTCCTGGATTTCTAAAACTCTCTCAGGCAATTTTAATATCGATTGGAATAGCCTCAATACTGATTCCCCAAACACCACTATCAACCTCTATGGCTTCTCCCAACTAATCAAGACTCCTACTCGCATCTATAAACAAACCAATCATGGCTCCACGCTAGACTGGATACTTACCTCTAACCCCAGCTCCTAGCACAACCGCCTAACCTTACCTGATAGCCTAAGTGACCGCCATCCCATCTCTATAATAAGGCTCACATCCCAACTACACAAAACCCAGCAGTACAAAGAACACCTCATCCTCTCAAACTTTAATCCAGACACTTTCAAACTTTCTCTTGCCATGATTAACTGGTCCTTCCTCCAAGACCTCCCACTGGAGGAAGCCGTCCAGGCCTTTAACAATATCTTCTTAACTACTCTCAATGGCCAAGCCCCACCAGGAAAATACGAACCAAAACCCACTATGCCCCCTGGTTAACACAGACCACCCATGAACTTATGAATATAAGTGTATGGAAAAAATGAAAAAAGACCAAAAACTATACCGACCTGCAACAATACAGAGAACTTCATAACTTAACCAAAAATAAAGTCACTCTAGATAAACAAAACTACTTTCAAATGCCACTAAACAATCCCCATTCCAATCCCCAAAAATTCTGTCAATCAGTAAATAAGCTACTGCATCTTGGGAGCCCTTTAACCCCAAATCCATACCCTAATTGTTCTCCCACTGATACAGCCACCCTACTTAATAACTTCTTCATTGATTTCATTCACAACTTAACTAAAAATAGCACCACTACCCATCCCACTCCCCCCCCAGTCACCCACACAGCCCCTTTCTCTCTTAAACCCACCCCCACATCTTATATCAAGTCACTTCTCTGCAGACTGAAAACATGCTCTCCATCTGTTGATAACCTACCTTCCTAAACCTTGCTGGCAGTGCCATTGCCTATCCCATCTCCATCTTAATCAACAGGTCAATTAAGGAAAACACTGTTCCTAGTATCTGGAAGAAACCCAATCTCATACCCATACACATAGGTGGCAACTCGTCTGACCCCTCTAATTTCAGACCTATTGCCATTCTGTCTCCTCTCTCAAAAATTCTAGAAAAATGTATTCATAAACAGCTTCTCCACTACCTCTTGTAAGAAAACCTTCTTACTCGCACACAACATGGTTTCCATCCAAAGCACAGTACAAACACTACTCTTATATCTTTCACAAATTCCATTACAATCTCCCTTGACAACAACAAACTAATCTCCTGCCTGTTTCTCAACCTCTCCAAAGCCTTTGACACGGTCTCTCACCATCTGCTTCTATCCTAACTTTCCACCCTTAAATCTCTCAGACTCTGTTCTGCCTTGGTTCTCTAGTTATTTCTCTAATAGACTCCAGGCTGTTAAATGGCAATCCAACCTCTCTCCTTTCCTACTTGTGCAAAATGGGGTACCTCAAGGCTCCATCCTTGGATCCTTATTATTCAATATCTTCATTAATGATCTATACTCTTCCTGCCTACTCTCCTCTGTAATACAATATGCCAACGATTCTACTATCATCTCCACCTCTGACAATGTTACTCATCTGCACACCCTCACCCAAGAATCCCTGCACTCTGTCGAAAAATGGCTCAACTCCAACCAACTACTACTTAACCCAAAGAAAACCAAATTTCTACTATTTCTCCCTAAATCTCGCCAACACCTTAAAGCTATCTTTACTCACTCCTCCCTAAATAACAAAATCATCTCTGTAGAATCTCACACAAAACTATTAGGAGTTATTGTCGATGAACAGCTAAAATTCGACCTCCATATACAGCAATTTGTTAAAAAAAAACACATAAAAAACTAGGCATGTTATACAGGCATAATAAATTCCTTACCAATGCTTCTAGATTATCTCTTGCACAGGATTTTTTACTCCCAACCCTATTCTATGCTGCCCCCATCCTCACCTGCATCCAAGCTAACCTTCTATCTAAACTGGAAATTACCTATAACAAAATTGCAGGATTCACCACAAACCAACCCTACTGCTCTCACCACTGCCTAGCCTTGAAAAGTCTGCAAAGGCTGGAACTCCATCATCAAATCCTATTGCCCCAACTTCTCATGGCCCATTCCATAATTCATGAACCCACCATCAACTCTACTCTATCCAACCTTATCCAGCCTTACACTCCCAACCGCACTCTCCGCAGTTCCCAACAACACCTTCTACAAGTGTATAAGCCCCATAAAAACACTGGTAAACTCCTCTACAGCTACTCTGTGGCCAACGCTTGGAATAAGCTCCCTTTCAGTATAAGACAAATCTCTAACCAAATCTCTATCAAAACTATACTTAAGGATACCCTCTGTTCAACTTGGACTTGCTCTTGTAGTGATCCTACATAGTATCTACCCCTACTCTGCCAATACTAACCTCGAAAAAGCGCATAGCAAAATTAATTTAAAATGGGTGGCGAAAGCCAAACATACTCTGGCTAGGCTTATAAATGCCCTAGGGCAGATAGCCTAGTATGAACTTATGAACCTATGAACCTATAATATTACAGTACTAACATCTTGTATATTTGTCCCAGTCTCATTATATGCAACTTTGACCCCTATGATACTGAACTTATAAACTTGGTGCACATCTTACACCTACACATACCACTAATGGTGTTTTTCCTAATTATGTATATTGCAGTTCTACTATCCTGTTGGCTCTACTCACTATTATACACATTGAAAATTTTATTTTTTTTAAGCTATATTGTTAAGTGTACTTGTCCTTGCTATGTACAAACCTCTGTACAGTGACTATTCATTTCTATTTTATGATTGTATACTTCCAATATGAATGTATCTTAGCTACGTATAATCCTACATACAATGTTTAATTACTATTACTGTTAAGGAGCTTTTCTCCTTGGGTCTCCAGTGAAAAGAGGCTATTGGCCCAGTCGGATAACCCGGTTACCAATGGCAAATAAATAAATAAGTATTATTTTTCCAAAAATATCTTTAGTATTACTATAGGCTCAAATATTGGGTTAGTCTTCTCTGTCAGTATGAGTTGCAAAATTCTCATGAATTCTTCCAAGAAATTGTCTGGGAGTAACAGGTGATAAAATGGTTGCAATTTCTTGCCTTTGCTTTAGTAGCCCTATCCAAGCCAGCCCATCAAAAAGTAAGTTGCTGGCTTTTTCTTTTCTACAGTCCATTCCACTCTATAGTCTAATGCAGTTAGTCTAACCAGTGCTGTCTCAAGAGTAGTAGAATAATGGCATCTGTTGCCTGTAACAACAACCAAAGTGAGCAGATGACTGCCATCTTCTAGCAAGATAAGACTTCACTTTGGAGGAGACCTGTGTCTTCTTCCATGCAATACCAAGTCCACAACTACTGACAGTATACAATCTGCACTAGTAGCTTGTTGCACTTAACATAGTTTGACAGTCACATTCTCTGCTCATGCAAAATAAAAGATGTTTTTTTCTAATTAACTTAAGGAGCAGTGGCTGGAAATGGCATCTGGATAAGCCATCAACATGCCCACGTGAAACTGAGTTTCAGTATTTGATAGAGAGTTGAGCAGCAGAAGGTGATCTATCAAGGCAAAGCCTTAATCAAGCTGATAAAAACTAAGCCTGTTAAGTTGCCTTTGTCCATATTTTATAGGATTTCATCTGTCATGGTGTATAAGGCACTCATGATGATTTTTTCTGACCAAAATCCACATTAATTGTGAGTTAGCACTATGTTTTTTTTCGCAAATAATCACGTAACTGAAAATAAACACTTTTTTTCCAAATATCTTACTTTACAGTTGTTAGAATGGTGCTAGGTCAGAGGCCATTGGTATAAACTGGTTCAGGGACATTTGATCTTGGTTTGTTTATGGCATGTTTCCAAGTATTGTGAGTGGTGTTGTAGAAAATCAGTTGCTGAAGAGAGTTGTTAGAGACTGTATGAAGTATTTCTTAAACCGGATGATAAATGATGTTGAGGCATCTGTGTGGATGTTGTTGATTAGCTTTCCAACATATTTTGATTTGATAGTTTTGAGTAAATTTGGAGTGTGTAAGGGGAAGAATGTGTCACTGGGTATATTGAGAACTGTTTGTCCGAGAGGTAGTAGGCAACTATGGACATTCACTGAGAAAGCCAGTTGCAAAAAGGTTTCCTGTTGTGGAAAGTACAGTGTATTCATTAATGAGTTTTGTAGGTATTTTAACCTAAGTCAATTTATTAAGCTCCAAAAACATTTTGATTTGTTAAGTAGTGCTTTTTTTTTTTTTGGCAAAGTTTGCTACATAGTTTTATGTCTTCTATAAGCCCTATGAAACTTTGTTCAGCGATGGGTGAGATTTTACATTTTTCCCAGGCATTATCTGAATATACTGAATCTGAATGGAGTTAGTACTTTTTTGATCAATTGGTTTTGCCTTAATAAATCATATGACTTAAGGAAAGTGGTTATTCGACAGGAGTAGGTTGATTTGTTTATTTATTATTAATGATGAGTCGGCTATATAAGTGATAATTGGCAAATTAGTGTTAGCTAGGACAGTTTTAGTGGTTATATTTGTTTTGGCTTGTGAATAAAAAGTGGTCAGTTTTGGGAATGTTTTTGAGGGTTAGGAAGGGTGAAAGTGCTGGCACGGTGGTCACATATGGCTGGAAACAGAATGTTATTTAAAACGATTTTATTAGAGGTGTTGGTGATTATAAGATCCAGGAGGAAATTATTTCTGCTTGTAAAATTTGTCATGGTAGGTTCCACTGTAAGTTGTTTTCAACCTAGTGTGGTTAAATAGTCCGAGATAACACTTTTAAGAGCGCTAAATAAGTTAATATTAAAGTGACCTGAATAATGATATTGTCAGATTGTTCGGCTTTTAGTAGAATTTGTTCTAGTAGGAGTTTACATTTGTTGCAGGTGCTTGGGGCAATAATGTGTCAAAATCCGTATAAAAATCAACTGTTTTTAATAAATCATTACAAATACATATTGGAGTAATTTATTACTGTTACCAAAATGCAACATGCCACGTTTGCTTACATTAAATTTGATGCTGTTTTGTTTGCTCAAAGCAATAAATGATCAAGCTAAACCTGTAGAACAAGAACATTATTAACATTACCACCTATCACTTTTTAAATTTAGTGTTATCATTTCTTTGTAAATCAGCAATTTAAAAACACTGTAATACTCAGAACTGAGTCTTTTAATTTACTGCTCAGCATATTCATGAGGTGAAGAAAATTCACCAGACAAGTTTGTCATTAATTGCCAGCCAACTAATAGCTTTTAGGGATTATTATATAACATCATGTAAGGCTGGCTCAAAAGCCTTAAACTGACCTAGCTCAGGTAAACGAAAACTTAGGACTTCAATGATATTATTGTAAGAAAAGTAGATTAACAGATTTCCTAACTTTAGATCAAAGCATAGTACTTCAATTGTCAGGCATACTTGTCAACGGTCCAGATTTTTGCAGAATGTCCAGATTTTTGGCTCATATTTTTGGTCTGTTCCTTATAAAATGTGTGGTTTTCTGGCAAATCACTGAGATTATCTGAGGATTGATGTCACTAAATAATGACATATATTTTAGTGTCAGACTTCAAATCCTTCAGAAAATGTATGCAAAAACAAACCCTGTTACTTTAGAAACTTTCTAAGTTTATAAGAGCAATGTTTAAAATATGTCCCTATTTTTGGGCCTCTGTCCCCCCATTTTGTCTGGCTTTGTCCAGATTTTTTGCATTACGAGGTTGAGAGGTATGCTGTCAGGGTATTCTACAGAGAGTGTCAAGTGTCCAAATCAGTGAATCTCACAAACACCTAAAACCCCAGCATTGAATATGTAAAGGATGAAATGTCTCACCGTATGATATAAACAGTACTAAGACAGAAGTCCAAAATTACCACAGCCACCTGCCAGCTTTTTGCTAGTGTAGCAGTGCTCAGTACTACCTTCAAAGGGTAGTATTGCTGGTTCAAGTCTACTTGCAGGACGTTTTCAGTGTTAGATCAAAGCACCTGAACTGTTAACAAGACTTGGTCCTGGTCTGGAGATATTTGTCCTGTGAGCATTGATTCCTAGGAAGGAAGTAGTGTTTGAGGATGTTTTGTAGTGTTGGATGAAGCAGTGGTGTAACAGTTAGCATTGTCACATCATAGCAAAATGTTCTCTGGTTCAATTCTCAGCTGGGGTGTCTTTTGGATGGAGTCTGCATGTCCTCCCTGCATTCGCGTGGTTTTCTCAGGGTGCTCCGGTTTCCTCCCACATTCCAAAGACATGCCTCTGGAGCATTTCTCCCTGGGCCTCCACTGAAAATGGGTTCTGTCCCAGTTAGACTTTCCTGGTAAACAAATGTTAAATAAATAAATCGTATGTGTGATCTGTCACGATCAGTAAAAATGATCACACTTTATTTATTTATTTATCCTAAGTGAAAACAAACTTCAGAAAGACTTTAATAACCATTATTTATTTTGTGCAAAAAGGGATTGTCAGCAAGGTAAGCAACTTATTTATTTATTTATTGTCTTTTGTTTACCAGAAAAGTCCAGCTGGCACTAATCCCATTTTCAGTGGAGGCCAGCAGAGAAAAGCTCCACATAAAATGCATATTTACAATGAGCAACAATAGAAATTAAACATTTTAAGCATTACTTTGTAGTTAGTATTGAGAGAAATAATAAAGTCATTTATTGTACACCATACCTCTCAACTGTACAGATTTTCGCAGAATATCCAGATTTTTGCCTCATATTTTTGGTCTGTTTTTCATAAAATTGTGGTTTTCTGGCAAAATAGTGGCAAATCGTTAAAGACTGAAGACAAGTTAGAAAGTAATGACAGGCATTTGAGTTTCAGACTTCATACCCTTCAGAAAATTCATGCTAAAGCAAAACCTGTTATTCTATCACCTTTCTAAGTTTGTAAGTACAATATTAAAAAATTGTCCCTATTTTTGGGCCTTTGTCCCAATTTTATTAATGGTTTTGTCCAGATTTCTTGCTGTAAGAAGTTGAGAGGTATATTGTACACTATAAAAATTATATTATTTTTCATAAGCCAAAGACACGTTAACATGTAATAGCCAGTGTTACAAGAGCAAAGATAATGCAAATAGCTTCAGCATATGCATACTGACATTAATGAAGTAGGATGTCACTAGAGCAGGAGCAGAAGATAGAGGAGGAGAAAAGGTATAAGTAGAAATAATCAAGAAAAACATAAGTAAAATAAGTTATGATAGTGGAGAGGTTGAGATAATAGTAGATAGGTAAGATGATGGGGTAGGTAAGGAGTAGTAGGAGAGGTTTAAGGATTTAGAATAGTTGGAGGAGCACTAGAAGGGATGAAAGAGAAAGAGACGAGGATAAAATGGTGAAAGAGTCAAGGTGATTCACAGGGAGATTGGCAATGGAAGAGAAACAGAAGAAAGACGTGTTTATTCAGAATGGAAGCATAAGGATAGCCATGAGGAAGTTAGGTGTTGTTTAGCTTTTGTTTGAAATGTGTGGTAATGTTGTCTTGCTTTAGGGTGGCTGGGATGTTCCAGTGCTTAGCAGCACAGGTTGTATAACGTGAGTCACCTGCAGGTGTTGGGGGGGGTGTATTATTTTGCGGGCACTAAGCAGTTGAGAGTAGGTAAAGTAATTAGGCTGTTCAAGTTAGTGTAGGTGCTTCAGTGCTAGGCAGTGCTGTGAGCAGAAGGGAAAAGTTAAGATGTTGCTAAGGAATTCCCAGAGTAGGCAGTGAGAGAGGGTTTGTTTCTACAGAGGATACCCAACTCATGGTGAATTTTCTTGATGGCTTGAGTGATGTGCTGATCATATTTTAAGTTACCATCAATGAAGACACAAAGTAGCTTTGTGTTGGAAACAGTTTCAATTGATTGAGATTTTATTTGTTGATGTGATGTTGAAGGATTATTTCTATGCTGCCAGAGATTTGGGTAAAAACAGCATTAATTTGTTTTTTTTAAATTAGTTGGTAGTCATCTAGCCAGGCCTCAAATGAGGAAAAGGAGTCCTGAGTCATCTTGTGGATTATTTAAACTGTATTTGCTGTAATATTGCTACACACTCAAGTGTGCTAGCCTGCACTGCAATTTGAATTGTATTTACTTCTGTTTTTGCTGCTTCTCTGTAAAAAAAAAAAAAAAATTCTAAGCTTGTTTCCTGCCTTTCCTGTAACTAGTCTAGTCCAGATACAGATTTGATGTATCCAGGGCTGTTGGTAATCTTCTGAGGCCCCCAAGCATTTCTGTGTTGGAAGGAAGCCTTCTAGCTTATCAGTGGGAGTGGTAAGCACTAGGTAGCCTATCTGCCATGGGAAGAGTGGGTTTGGCCCAAAAATTGTAGTTCATTGGCCGTTTGGGCAGTTTTTCCACCTCTTTCTACTTTCTTGTTTAAAAGCCCGCGTTTGCATTTGGTCCCCACCTTTCCTGTAACTAGTGTAGTCCAGGTGCAGATTTACTGTATCCAGGACTGTTGGTAACCTTCTGAGCCTCCCAAGCCCTTCTGTGTTGGAGGAAAGCCTTCTAGCTTATCAGTGGGAGTGGTAAGCACTAGGTAACCTATCTACCACAGGAGGAGTGGTTTCTGGCCCAGAAATTATAGTTTATTGGCCATTTGGGAAGCTTTTCCATCTCTTTCAACCTTCTGATTTAAAAGCCTTTGTTTGCACTTGTTTCCTGCTTTTCCTGTTACTAGTCTAGTCCAGGTACAGATTTGCTGTATCCAGGACTCTTTGTAAGCTTCTGAGCCCCCCAAGCCTTTCCATGTTGAGGGAAGCCTTCTAGCTTATCAGTGGGAGTGGTAAGCATTAGGTAGCCTATCTACTACAAGAGGAGTGATCTCTGGCACAGACATTGTAGCTATTGGCTATTTGAGCAGTTTTTTTTTCTATCTCTTTCAACTTTCTGGTTTGAAAGCCACACTTGCGCCTGTTTCCCACCTTTCCTATAACTAGCCAAGTCCAGTTACAGAATTGCTGTATCCAGGATTGTTAGTAAGCTTCTGAGCTCCCCAAGCCTTTCTGTGTTGGAGGGAAGCCTTCTAGCTTATCATTGGGAGTGGTAAGCACTAGGTAGCCTATCCTCCACAGGAAGAGTGAGTTTTGGCCCAGAAATTGTAGTTTATTGGCCATTTGGGCAGTTTTCCATCTTAGGTTCATAGGTTCATAGATTAGTACTAGACTAACTGCCCTTGTGAGCCATTTTAAGTTTAGCCAGTTATCCCTTGTGAGACTAAACACTGCACCTTGTGTTTGTAAGGCAAACACCTTAACCATTAGGCCACCCTCTGTCTTAAAAGCCTGCATTTGCACTTGTTCCCTGCCTTTCCTGCAACTAGTCTAGTCCAAGTACAGGTTTGCTGTATCCAGGACTCTTTGTAAGCTCTTGAGACCCCCATGCCTTTCTGTGTTGGAGGGAAGTCTTCTAGCTTATCAGTGGGAGTGGTAAGCATTAGGTAGCCTATCAACCACAAGAGGAGTGGAACCTGGCCCAGAAATTATAGCTATTGGCCATTTAGGCAGTTTTGCTCCATCTCTTTCAACCTTCTGGTTTAAAAGCCACACTTGTGCTTGTTTCCCACCTTTCCTGTAACTAGCCTAGTCCAGATACAGAGTTTCTGTATCCAGGACTGTTGGTAAACTTCTGAGCCCCGCAAGCCTTTCTTTGTTGGAGGAAAGCCCTCTAGATTATCAGTGGGAGTGGTAAGCACTAGGTAGCCTGTCTACCACAAGAGGAGTGGTTCTTGGCCCAGAAATTGTAGTTTATTGACCATTTGGACAGTTTGTCTATCTCTTTCAACTTTCTGGTTTAACAGACCACATCTGCGCTTGTTTCCCATCTTTCCTGTAACTAACCTTCCTGGAAGCACTAGAAAGCCTTAAACTGATACAAGCCTTCTAGCTTAGAAGTCAGTTTTCTGTACTTTCTTGCTGTACTTAACTGTTTTTTCCCCAAACGCTGATTTTTTTTTTATTTTTGTGATTTAAAAGCTTTTTTTTTTCATTATTGTACTTATTTGACTGCCTGCACTTTTTAAGTTTTTTTTTTTTTTATTTAATTTAACTAAAGCCTTAAACTGATACAAGCCTTCTAGCTTAGAAGAGAGACTTTGGAGTGATTAAGTATCAGTTTTCTGTACTTTCTTGCTGTACTTAACCGTTTTCTGCCTAAACGCTGATTTTCCAGCATGTATTGTGATTTAAAAGCTTGCTTTTTTCACATATTGTACTTATTTGACTGCCTGCACTTTTAAAAAGTTGTTTTTTGTTTAAATAATTTGTTTAACTGTTGTAGGCTACACATTAAAGTGCGAAAGCTTTTTCTGATTGTCTGTAGTTGTTTAAAGCTGTTTTAAGTGTATTTTTTGCTGTTTTTGCCTTATCTTTTCAAAAAAAAAAAAAAAAAAAAACAATTCCTTGCTTCCCGCCTTTCTAAGCTAGTATAGTCCAGTTTTCAGGCTAGTGCTGAATTCAGGGCTGTGTTACAAGTTTCTGAGTTGCCCATACCTTACTTGGACAGAAAGAAGTTTCTCTATTCACCTGTGAGAGAGCGGAGCTTTTAGCAGCCTATCTGTCCCTGGAGGAGTGGTTCCAGCCCAGAAGTTAGTAGTTTATTGGCCATTTTGGGCTAATTTCTATCTCTTTCATTTCCCTGCTATAAAAGCCATGTTTGCATGATTTTGCACGCTGGGCAGCGCCAGTTAGCTTGGGTTAAATTATTCCTGGCACCACTAAGTCTCCTCTTCAGTTTTTCCCATGAAACTAGTCTAACTCTCAACCTAAGCACTCAAAAAGCATCCTACAGGCCAGCACTTGCTCAGACCTAATAGCAAGCACTAATATACCCTGACACTTGATTGCCCAGCAGAGCAAGGCTCTTTATTCACCCCTCACCAACCAAGCAATTAAGCAGCTCACCCTACTATTCAGGCATGACCAAAGGGCAATTTCAGGTGTACTCTCCAGTCCAGCTGCTGAATCTGGGTATCCTGAGGCAATGTTACAACTGCCTCATGTACATACACAACCCTCTCCTCCTACCACAAAACACTAACATATGTGAGAGATGCAGTTATACAGCCAAATTGGAGGCTAAGCTGTCTCCACCCAAGACTGGAACAGACAGTCAAGAGGAGAAGGTTACCACTTGCACCATACCTCCAGCCACACATAGATCTACTAAACCAGCACTGGCAAAAAATACACATAAATACACAAAATCATACTTGGAGGCTCTGAATAAAAACCTGCAAAGGCATCAGAGACCTCCAAAGCAGACACCCAAACAACCTGCACCTCCCGTCACAAACCAGACAACACATAAAACATAAAATCAGTATGCCACACAATCACAGCCCTTAAGGCTAAATAACATACCTAACACACTAGTAATAGGTGACTCTATAGTCAGGCACACTGACGTCCCACTCAATAGGCTGGACAAGCAGAAGGTTACTGTTAGCTGCCTGTCGGAAGCCAGAATCTGCCACATAACACAAGCACTCAGGTCACTCCACAACAAGTACAAATATGATTCTGTCATTGTTCATGTTGGTGTGAATGACCTGAGATGTACCTGCCTGGACTACATGAAAAGAGACATGGAAGAGCTCTCTGATCATGTAGCCCAGGCTGGTATGACCCTGACCCTGAGTAGCATCCTGCCCTCACCAAGAATGATACCTCAGTATAAAGAAAAAAATATCAATTTCAACAATTGACTAAGCTTCTGGTGTCATAAAAAATGGATGCAGTGTCTGTCAGCCTAGGACGACATGCTCGACAAGCCATGTCGCAAGAGATGGCTTGCACCTGTCACCCCTAGGCTTTCGAATACTGGCCAAGGCACTTGCTGCCCCCATAGTGCTCAAAAGTCAAACCCACCTCCATAAACAGCACAATTAACAAAAAACTGAGGGCTATGCTACTCAACGCCAGGAGTTTACATCTCAAAATGCACATGCTCAAAGCACTCCTCAGAATGGAGAACACTGACATCCGTGCAGTAACTGAAACCTGATTCAATGCTCCAGAGAGCACCGCAGCACTACCGGGCTACAACTCATGCCACATATTTTGGCCACAGAATGCAGACTAAAACACAAAAGGAGAGGGGTGTCTCCATATTCATCAAGGATACCTACACCTCCAGGTTAGTGGCGCAGCATGATACCTCTGAGATCATCCATGCGCAACTAACATCGGGCAAATCTGCAATGGATATTGTGGCCTGCTACATATCACCCTCCATGACCCAGGACCACTACTCCACCTTTCTGGAGACACTGGAAAACATGAAGGTCCTACCGAACACCCTGATATTGGGCAATTTCAATTACCCTAACATTAACTGGGAAAACTACTCGAGTAGAAACTCCCAGGCCTGGACCTTCCTGGAATTTATCAACTCAAACGCCCTGGATCAGCTGGTAAACTCCCCTACCAGAGGTGAAAACATATTGGACCTGGTCATCACCAACCAACCTCAGCGACAGGTGTTCCACACCAGAGGTCAACCCATTACTGGTTAGATCAGACCATAAACTAATCACTCTGGATGTCCACACCCCACCACCACCCCAAACTAAGGAAACCAAAGTATAAAATTTTTCTAAAGCAAACTTCACCTTACTTAAGACAGAGACGGTAAGTTTCACAGCCCCCATGCTAAAGGATAACGCTGCCCAAGATGCAGAAACCTTTACAAATGCACTCTATGAGCACCTACAAGGATGCATGGATTGTGCTATCCCTAGAAAAACCAAGACTCACTTCTCTAAGAGAAGGAATCCAGTCTGGTGGACCCCTGCCATAAACAGGCTATACAATAGAAGGAGGAAACTAGTTCAGAAAAAAAAGCAAATCTCAAGAAGGAAAGACATTCCTGATCAGTATCAGTAAGAAACTAAGGTCCCTCATAAAATCATCCAAGGCTAACTTCGAAAGAAAAATAGCCAAGGATTCAAACGATAACCACAAAGCCTTCTTTAGCTATGTTAAGAATCTAAGTGGCAACTCACAGATATGGATTGAACTAGTGCAAAATAGTGCAAAGTATACTGAACCTACTGATATTGCCAACATCCTGGCATATAGATTCAGTGCAAACTTCACCCCCCTCTCACCCTCAAAAGGGCCCACAACAATACCGTAAAAGTGTACTGTCCCAGAAATCACAGACGCACAGGTGAAAACAGCCCTTTCAAAAGCCAAAAAGACAGCATGAATGGGGCCATATGGTGTCCCAGGCTGCGTCTTGCACGAACTACAGAATGAACTAACCCCCCACCTAAACAAGCTGTTCAACCTCAGCCTCTCCACAGGCTACATGCCCATAGAATGGCGCACAGCAACGGTTATTCCACTCCACAAAGGAGGGGCCACAACTGACCCTGGTAACTATCGCCCCATATGCCTGACTAGCCTGTTCTGCAAGGCTATGGAGCGCATCATCATGGAACTCATTAACAAAGACATTGGGAATCTCCAAACACTTGACCTGACCCAGTTCGGCTTTCTTAAGGGCAGATCATGCCTGCTAAACCTGGTTGACTACATCGAGACAGTCACCAAGGCCAAAGACAAGGGAAAGGTGGTTCACACAGCCTACCTTGACCTCGCCAAGGCTTTCAACACCATTCCCCACTCAGGTATTACAGAAAAACTCACCAGCCTGAACATAAACCCCTACATCATGAGGTGGGTTGCCAACTTGCTTACAGACAGAACTCACACGGTAAGAATAGCGGGCTCCAGATCTGACTCTAAACCATTCATTAGTGGTGTTCCTCAAGGCTCGGTCCTGAGACCCCAACTGTTCGGCATATACTTCTCAGAAGTACAGGCAAACACAGGAGGACTATAGCTAACCAAGTTCGTTGATGACTGCAAACTGGGAGCCATTATTGACTCTCCAGCTTACACAGGCATCATCCAAAAGGGCCTCACTGAGACGGACACCTGGTGTCAAAGTCATGGCCTCAAGCTAAATGCCAAAATATGCATAGTCATCCCCTTTGGGAAAACAAAACACCCATGAATTACGACATAGGTGGCAGCCCCCTTAATACAGAAGAGGTGATAAGAGATCTGGAGACTCAGGTAGATAGTAATCTCTCCTTTGACAATCATATTGCCAAAGTAGTTAGGAAATCCTTCTATGTGGCCCATCTAATTACTAAAGGGTTCGCATCTAGAAATAAAGAGGTTATAGTGCCCCTCATCACTCATCAGACCCATCGTAGAGTACACTGTCCCATTTGGGATGTACCTCACAAGATACTTCCAACAACTGGAAAGACCACAAAAGTACCTCAACAAGAGGATTACTGGCTTCAAACATATGTCCTATGCAGCCTGACTGAAAAAACTCCGGCTGTACTTAGTGGTATATTGCTTATTCAGAGGTGATCTCTGCCTGACTTACAAAGCCATGTCCAACTCAGAATTGATGGACATGCTCCACCTAAAGAAATCCAAGTCACTGCGAGCCACGTGATCTAGTGAGCTAAACCTCACCACAACAATAAATAGAACATGCTGGAGAGATAGATTCCTGTCACAGAGACTCCCCATGCTTTGGAACAAAATTCCAAACTACATTAGGCAGAGCCTCTCACTAACACCCTTCAAAAGAAACCTTGACGAGTGGATGGGTAACAGAAAATACACCCCTGGGATCAAATCATTGGCTCTGCTTGACAGAGGATCAGTTAATTAATCAATGGGTCTGTGAAAGCCGACACACTCTGGCTAGGCTTATTAATGCTCTCTGCAGGATAGCCTAGTACCTACCTATGAACCCATGAACCTAAGCAGCAGACTTGGTGCAGAGCACATGAGCATGGCATCATCTGCATATTGTACTATGGAGGTTTCTTTGGTAGCTTTGTTAAGATTATGAGTGAATATGTTGAGTAGTAAAGGGCCTAGAATAGATCCCTGAGGAATGCCAACAGAGACAGAGAGAAAGGGGGAGAGATCTTGTTTCCATTTTACAACCTGGAGTCTGTTGCTGAGCTAGCTGAGGAACCAGTTAATGGATAAATGGGAGAGCCCTAGGGGAATAGTTCATGGAGCAGGCATTGGGGTGAAACAGTGTCAAATACATTTGAGATGTCTAAGAAAATGGAGGCTACTAGGTTGTCGATGCTTCTGTTAGAGTTTATGATTTTAGTAAAACTGAGCAAAGTAGTAGTGGTGCTGTTGTGAGGTCAGAAACCATGCTGGAAAGGAAATTATTATTATGAAGATGAGAAAGGAGTTGAGAATGAATGCATTTTTCTAATATTTTGCAGAGTGGAGGTAGAAAGGCAATAGGTCAGCAATTGGAGAAGTCAGGTGATGTTCTCCCTTAATGCAGAAGTACGATGTGGGATTTTTTCCAGATGGCAGGGATGTAGCTTTCTGTAACCGACAGTTCCTGAGTATATAAGTGAGTACATAATGTGTCTTATGGAAACCTGGCTAAAACCCAGTACTACCGACAATGAGATACTATCCCCAGGATATAATATTCACTGGTTAGACCATGCTACAAGGAAAGGAGGTGGGATAGCAGTCCTTTACAAAAATACTCTAACTGTTAGTAGAGACACCATTCAACCACCCCAATTCAATAATGCAGAACTCCTCATAACCAAATTACAGATTAACCAGCACAAATGTTTAAACATTGTCTGTGGATACATTCCACCAGGCAACAACATAAATACCCTAGAAGATATCCTGTACTGGCTGTCCTATGCCTATCCCCATGAAACCATAGTTCTTGGTGACTTTAACACCGACTGGCACCCCTGCTCTTCCAAACCCCCCACTCCTATAAACTTATCGGGGTTTAAACAGACTATAACCTCTCCCACTAGGATAAATAAACCAACCAACAGGGAAAGTATCCTAGACTGGATCCTAGTTAATAAACAACCCCAAATGTATACAGCTGGCACTCTCCCTGATGACCTTAGTGACCATTTTCTAACCTATATCATAAAACATAAGGTAGGCAATCCTCACCAGACCAAATATAAAACAGTTAGAAACAGAAAAAAAAATGTCACTGCAATATTCCTAAATGAACTACAAGCAGTTGACTGTTTAAAATTAAAAAAATTACCATTAGAAGAGGCTATAGCTCACTTTAACACTATATTCCTACGTATCCTTGATTCCCATGCTCCAGCACGTACAATAAAATCTAGATCAAATACAGCACCATGGTTCACAAAAGATACCAAATCTAAAATCAAAGCTAGAGACAGAGCCTGGGCCAGCTGGAGAACAACCAAAGCCCCACTCAGCCATCTAAAATATTGTCAACTCAGGAATGACACAAAAAAAATCTATTTTACTGGATAAAAAAAGCTTCTACCACAATCTCCTACAAAAACACCAAAACAACCCCCAAAAGTTCTGGGCAGGCTTAAATCAACTACTTCATCCAGGTCATTCTACAACCCCAACCCAAGCTAACCTTACCCATAGTTCCCCAGAGGCCATAGACAGCGCTTACAATTTTTTCACTGAAACAATCCAATCCCTACCAAATCAACTAACATCCACAAACTTAAACCACACACCTAATCTATCCACTAATCACTATGAATTTAACTTCCAACCAGTATCCACTAATTTTATCAAAACTCTTCTAAAAAACTAAAACCTACTACCCTCGCTGCTGAGCTCCTCCCTGCAGATTATCTACAGATAACTGCAGATGCCATTGCATATCCCATATCTATCCTTAGTAACAGAACCTTATCTGAAAACACTATCCCCTCCCCCTGGAAAATATCCCACGTCATCCCACTCCATAAAGGCGATAGCCCTACCAACATATCCAACTATAGACCCATTGCCATTCTTTCCCCACTAGCCAAAATAATGGAGAAATGTGTACACAAGCAACTAATTACTATCTGACTCCCAGCATGGTTTCAGGCACAGCACCACCTCAGCCCTCCTTTCCTTTACTACTGCCATAAACCAAAACAGAAATGACAGTAGGCTAACCCCTGCCCTCTTCCTTGACCTATCAAAAGCCTTTGACATGGTCAACCATGAACTTCTCACACTGTCTTTAAAATCTATTTCCCTCAATAAGCATGCTATCCAGTGGTTCCAGTCCTACCTAACTGGTAGACAACAGGCAGAACTATGGCAGGGTCAACTCTTCAATCAGCTACCTCTCACACTTGGTGTCCCTCAAGGCTCCATACTTGGTCCGCTACTCTTCTCTATTTTTATCAACAACCTTCACACTGCTATCCCTAAAGCTACCTGCATTCAATATGCAGATGATTCCACTCTGATCTGCTCAGTCATCTCCCCAGCCGAATTGCAAGTCTTAACCCCAAATACATTTAACACAATTGAGAACTGGCTCACCAACAAACGCCTACTACTGAACCCCAATAAAACTAAACTTCTACTCTTCACCCCCACTAGTAGATCTGCCACACTGTCATTCTCTGTCACATCTAACAATGGCACCACTATCTCCCCAGGTCAACACACTAAACGTCTAGGGGTTATCATAGACAATAATCTCAAATGTGACCTACAGGTCAACAAAACCATACAGACCCTCAATAAGAAGCTAGGGTCACTGTATAGAAACAAGACACTTTTAACCCCTCTAGCTAGGACTGCAATTGCCCACACCTACTGTCTACTCTTTTATATGCCTTGCCTGTAATCTCAAACCTCAACAAAACCGAAATATGTAAGCTATCCCATAGCTACAACCATATTACCAGATTCGCCACTGGCTCCACCTATAGAACCCACCACTGCCAGAACCTGAAACAACTAGAGTGGCTAGAACTTCCCAGCTTAATGCAATTCAATCAACTCTTAATAGTGCACAAAGTTCTGTACCACCCTGAGGATACCCCCTCACTAATAAATATTATTAAGCCATATAGCAACCTGAGATCCCTACAGTCAGCCGATAAATTACTGGTCCAAACCCACAAAGCTAATAACTCAGCTGGTGATTCCCTGTTAGCCAACTTTGTTGGCAAAACCTGGAATTCATTGCCAAACTATATAACTTTACAATCCTCCAAAAGTCTCTTCAAAAAAAACTTAAACAGCATCTAAAAGTGAACTGGCTATGCCCATGTATCAACCCTGATTAAGCTATAAATTGATAGCATAACCAGTAATTATCATTACATGTAACTACTCCACCAAGCTCTGTATCCAATCTAACTTGTAACTGTGTCTGTCCCTGAGAATTGTGAAATCCCTGTTAGGGGAACACTACATAACCAATGCATATAATGTAAATAACCACTTTGTTCTCATATATTCTTGTTGTTTTTAACATCTTGTGTAATCAACGTATGTTTTGTCTATGTGGAGCTTTTCTCCCCAGGGCTCCACTGAAAATGGACATGTATCCTGTCAGACTATCCTGGTAAACAAATGTAAAATAAAATAATAAAAAATAAGTATAAGTACAGGATATGCTATAGCATCTGTAGTGTTTCTGAGATATTCTGCTGGAAGGTTGCCAGCAACTGGTGTGGAATTTATTTAGTTTTAGGAGGTGTTTTGATAAAAAGGTAGGTACTGGTTGGAAGGAAAAAGAATTTTGGCAGAGATTAGTACTGTTTAGTATATTGAGGTAGATATTGGTGGGTGGTTTGTTGTTAAGTAGGGAGACGGCAGCGTGTATGAAATGTGTATTGCATTGGGTAGCTATAGAGACTGAGTTGTTGTGGGTAGTTGGGGAAAGAGTCATAGTTTAGCCTGGGTGCAACTGTCTTTTGACTGTGTTTCAGAAAAGCTTAGGGTTCTGCTGGTGGTTGCCTTGGAGCTTGAAAAAGTATACAGTTTTGCCTGATCTGATGTTTTGTTTAGAAGGTTCCTAAGCTGTCTATAATATTGCTATTTTTGTGGTGATTTTTTTTTTCAGTACATCATGTTTCCCCAGCTTTATCTCTATTTAGCATGAGTTGCCTGGTTTCTCTTGTGAGCTGTAGGGTAGGGTTGGATTTGAATTATTTTGATCTGATGGGAGCCAGGTTATTTATTTGTGTTAAGGAATGTGTGGTAAAGTGAGTTACAGTGTCATCTAGGGGTAAGTATTTTAGAATTTCCCAGTTGTATTTCTTTGGGCAATTAATGAAGTTATCATTATTGAAGGAGGAGAGTGTATGTACATTATTATACATTTTGTGTTTGTGTGCATGATTAGATGGTCTCACGGCAAAGGTTGGTAGATCCTCACTGATGGTGTCGGGTAGGCAGCCAACAGTGTTAACTCTGTTAGGTATGGTGGTGGTGAGGATCCAGTCTGATGCAGACTCCCTGTTACTGCATTTGTCTATTTGATTAGCAGTTGTGATAATTTGGGTAAAACCAAAGACACTGATATAGAGTGTGGAGGAGTCAGAGATGACTCAGCAACATCAACAAAACCTGGTGAAGAGACAGGTTTGTCTCCCAGAGGTTGCCCTGAGACTTCCCATATATGCCAAACAGAAAACCTTGCTGACCCTCTTCAAGTGCAACCTTGATGAATGGATGAGAAACCACAAATTTGTCCTAGGGGTTCCACCTTTGTCCCACAGTGACAGAGGCAACAGGTGCTGACTGAGGTTTCTTTTTGGGGGATAAACACTTGGCTAGGCTTCTAAGGGCTCCAGGGGCATTAACCTAGAAACCTCCTATGATCCTGTGATAAGTAGGTAGTCTACAGTAATATCACCTATGATGATGATGATGATGATGATGATTTCCTTGTTGATATCATAACAGATCCAATACAGGATTGCTTCTAGTAATGGGATGTTGTTTCTAGGAGGGCTATAGATGGCAGTGATGCATATGCTCTTGTGTATGTTGATTTGCAGGAGATAATTATTTTAATACTGGGAAAGTTGAGGAGGGTGAGGGGAATGGGAAGTGATTTCAAGGTGGTTTTTGTTTATCATAGCCACTCCACCAGCTTTCTTATGCTCTCTGTCATTTCTAATGGTGTTTTATCCTGGGGGAGGTCCTCGTCTTTAGTATTTGGTTTTAGCCAGATGTCTGTGGCTATCAGTGTGCCAGGAGTGTAAGAGTCTATATAGGCATGTAACTGTGGTATTTCATTGTAGATACTCCTGAGATTTAAGTTCACCAAAAGCAGACTGTTGCCTTGGTTGAGAGGAAGAGGAGGACTAGGGGTAACTGCAAATGTATAGAAAGGGTCCAGGATCAGAATGTATATTACCATCAAGAACAAGTTTAGATGAGAGGGGTGTGTGTAGTGAAATAATGTTTTACATTTAGTTTTTGCCTTTAAGTTATCTGTGTGTAGTGTGGATTCTTCTTTGGTATATTCATAATTAAAGAAAGTATGGGATGTGATAGTATAGGCTGGATGTTATAGAAAGTGAGAGGGAGGTGATTTAGAATAATGGTGTAGTGTTCTGGAAGTGACAGTGAAGTTGGGTAACAGTGGAGTGTGATAAAATGTGGCACAGGCAAGAATAGATAGTAAAAGCAGAGATAGTAAGTTAAAGCGCAGCATAATGCAGTTATAGTACAGAACAAAATAGTTGTGAAGAATTTAAGAAGGGGTGATCAGAACAATAAGTTAAGGTATTGCTGTTTAAATTGAGGTGGGAGGATGGAATAGTAGGGGGAGGAGAAAAAGTAGAATGAAGAGCAAAGGACCTAAAGAAACATGTTGTGGTGTAATATAGCTATGTATAAGAGGTAAGAGCTAACTTCTGCCTTGTTATGTCAGTATAAGGTATAACAGGTATAACAGCCCTGTGTTTCTTATGCTTACTCAAACACTCTGCTTGTGCTGTGCTGACGAGGTCATAACAAGGCCGAAATATGAATATCCACATCTAGTGGGCTTTGGCTTTGTTGGCCTGAAATTGTCCATTAAAATGACGAAACAAGTCATGGACATTCAGAATCACTAATTAGCTGAAACACCTGATGTTCATAGGGGTCATTTGCATATATCCCATGTGCCTTTGATACAAGAGGTTGGGGAGGTCACTCAGTGGAAGTTCTAGCTTTGCTGGAGTTTTCAATTTGTTTCCACTTTTCTATATAGAAACAATGATGGAATGTAAGCTAAAATTGTATATTTCAGCATTAGAATCTTCAAGAATTTCTGAACAGATAATCTAAGCAATTTCATCTCCAAGTCCTAAATCACTTAATTCTTAATTTGTTCTTGCATATTTCCCTTTACAAAAGTTCATATCGATTTACTTCTAAAGTTGAAAGCATGTGTTGCAGAAGAAAAAGTAAACCCAGTTTTTAGTGATATGAGGACTCATGTTGACAATAACCTGATCTTTGTTCATCACGTGCCTACTGTGGTAAGAAAATAATTTCACAGTGCACAATTTATTAGTAAGGTCATGGTCCCTAGATCCATGTAGGTTATTGTTCCAATGCACTTGGCTCTCATCAGACTAATCACTGAGTATAACACACCCGTTAGTACATACCTAACCAGGCACTTACAACAGCTAGAGAGATCACAGAGGTTCCTCACAAAAAAGAATGCAGGGAGTAAGCAACAAGTCCTATGCATGTTTCAAAGCCTTATCTTTGCACTTAGTCTCCTACAGACTGCTGAATGGTAATCTATACATATACCTATACCTAGCCTACAAGGCATTCACTGATCCCATGCTGATGAATATGTTGCACATCCACAAAACAAATAGCATCAGAAATACCCATTCTAAGAGCCTAAACTTTGTCTGCGATGTAAACAGGACATGTTGGAGGGACGGGCATTTGTCTCAAGATTACCCCTTCTCTGGAATAGACATTATATCCAAGCAAAGCTCACCCCAACCCTGCTCAAATGTAGCTTGGAGTAACAGATGGGAAATCCCAAATTTACCCCTGGTTTGGTCGTTATGTAATGGACAGAGGCAGCCTGTGAATATTTGATGCATACAAGCCTTTGTCATATCTATAAAATTCCTTAGAGTATTGACACATCAACAATATTTTGATAGATTTTATACAAGCCAACTATGCTTAAAACTGCTCTTGGGTCAACAGCATAGTAACCACCTATGAACCTATATACCTATAAATCATAAATGCAGTCAGACTAAATACATGATCAAGGACAAACATGGTATTTAGACCTTATCCTTGTGTGTCAGCTGATGAGCTATCTAAATTATATTTATTTGAAACAGCAACTCTTGAATTATTGACTCCATACCACATTATATGTTTAATCTTACTTACATTTATACAGGCATTGTATTTTGTATGGTCATATTTTTTATGTTTGATCCATGCTACTTGTTGTTCGTTCCTCTCTAACATAGATGACTTCCTCCTTAGGGGTGCAATTTAAATGATTCTGTGGAAAGTTTAGAGTTATACTGGCTACTTAAGTTGCAGGCTAAGTACCCAGGGTTAACTGCTGCTGTCTGTCTCAAACCAGCTTTAAAGAGAAGAAGAAGGAAGTAGTTTTGTGATATTATTGGGGGAGGTTTTCTAGCCCTTTGATGATTGTTTTTTGTTTTATTTAAATTTGAAACAGCTTTTATACGTTTATACTCTGTTTGGATCCAAAGAACCATTGTATAACACAAAAGCAGTTATCCAGGATTTATTAAATATACATTTTTTAATTTTTATATGGTCGTGGTAGCCTTGCTGTTCTTTGTTTTTTATTTGTTACACAGTGTGTCCAGCATAGGCTTTTATGTGTTTAGGAGCCTTTTTTGCTATTTATACTTTTATCAAACAGATTACAAAAGAAAGACAATTTTATGTGGAAAGATAACCAAAAATGTATATCTTCATTCTGAATGGAAATCAAAGACTAGCAGAGTAAAGTTAAATATTCATTTGTTGCACCCAAGAGTTCACTTAAACTTCCTATTCTTGTAGTGTATTAAGATGCTGAAACAGGTAGGAACAAGCAGTCGTTCAAAATAATACACCAAAATGTCCAGCTGTTCTGCCTTTAGTAAATCACAAAGAGAAAGAAATTAGTCATGCATATTTTACATTCAAACATTCCACTCATCATTGTGTTACCCTCCAATCCCTCAACTGGTTTGAATTCACAAATTACCTGGACTTCCTCCAGCTCACTGCAGCACATAGACTAATATTTAATCCAACCAAATGCCCCGCTCTAACATACTTCCCCCATACACCCCAAATAGAACTCTCAGATCTGAACACCAAAACTTAATTACTGTCCGCAAACCTAAACGTCCTACTGGAATACTTCTCCTCTCCTTCTCATTAGGTAAGAAATAGAAATGTCTCCCTTACACACTAAGGACAATGTCAAACACAAACAACTTCAAAACTCATCTCTACACCTACCTCTCCTCCAAATGGAAGTGTAACTGCATTCTCCCTACCTAGAACTCAAACAAAAGCCCCTGGGAGGGTATCCTCCTGAATTCCTAAGCACCTTATAGCTGGCTATAATCTTCTATAACTAATTCCCATACAATTTCTCACACTCTGTAAATATTGCAAATAGCTTTTGACTTTGTGTGAATTTGTTAAAATGTAGCTGCATAATATTTTTCCACTTTAGGCAATATTGCTCACACTTTGTATTATTTGATATGTATTTGTACTTGTACTTTTATTTTTATTGGACTGCTATCTTTACTGTAATCTGTTTCATGGAGCTTTTCTCACCAGGCCTCCACTGGAAACTGTTTGGGCGAGTGGACTTCCCTGGTAATCAAACTGGAAATAAATAAATAAATAAATAAAAGGCAAATGCACCTGTCAGTGAACCTTTCAGTGTGTTGCATAGAGTGGCAGTAAGTACTGTCAGCATCATTTTTTTATATTTTGTTTTAGAATTGAAGACATTTTGTGTTATTAATGCATTTTAAAATAATGCACACACTGTAAGTTTTGTGCAAAAGTATTGAAAACATGCAACCTGAGAGAGTTCAGAAGTTGAAATGTTATAATTTTCATTGTAAATACACTAAATATGTCATTTGTACTTGTTTTACAAGTATGGCTGCCTTTCATTTGAATTGTGGCTGAAAGGGGTCAACTGATGGATCCACATACACTGTTAAAATAAATAAATAAATAAAATACATATTTTTGCCACATTTATTTTATTTTTTATTTTTATTTATCTGTTGCATTTGTTTTCCGGGAAAGTCCACTGGGCCTAAAAGAGCCCATTTTCGGTGGAGGCCCGGGGAGAAAAGCTCCGACAAGAACATAGATGCAGAAAAAAAATTAAACATTAATTGGTGCAGAAGTAGAAACAGTGTTACACATAGTGGTTACAGTAATATATACAGAATATATACACAAGTCAGGAATTTAGTTGGTTTAATTACAGTAACATATACAGAATATATACATAAAAGCAGGAATTTAGTTGGTTGCCAGATGAATTCAGAGTGGTAAAAATGGATATAAATTAATCAGCATTATTGTGCCAGTATCAAGAAGTGATGAAAGAAAAAAAATAATAAATATGGAGACAGTATCATCAGTCACTAGTAGTAAAAAGCACAGGAATTTAGTTATAATATAAGGAGAAGGAAGAGGTTAGGTTATAGAGCAGGTACATAGCCAGGAAGAGTTGAGATGATTTTTCAGTATTTGTTTGAAGGTGGTGGTGCTGCCTGTGTTTCGTATAGAAGGAGGAAGCGAGTTCCATAGTTTGACGATGGTGAAGGAGTAGAGCAGTTGACCAGCTGGTAAGGTAGGCTTTTCTACTTTTAGAAGTAGATGATTTTCAGATATTAGTTGCCTGCTGGGTTGGTATTTGGCAAGTAGATTTGAGAGAGCAGGACAGTCTGTGGGTCTGTAGATTATTTTGTGTGCTGTAGTTAGCAGGGTGAATGAGAGATGGTGGAGGAGTTTCAACCAGCCTAATTGTTTCAGTGAGTTACAGTGGTGGGATGAGAATTTGGCCTTGGTGGCAAATTTAGCTATTCTGATGTAACACATATCAAATTTGGATTTTGCAGAATTTTGAATATTAGTGAGGAGAGGGGCACCATAAAGGAAAGAGGGTAATAAAAATGTAGTTGCAAGGGTTTGTCTAGTAGAGAGGATAAGAAAGTGTTGGTGCCTGTACAGCACACCGAGATTTTGGTGTAGTTTTTTTTTATGTTACTGTTTATGAGTAGGTCAAAGTTTAGGTTTTCACTCTAAAATAATGCCTAGTAATTTAGTGTGTGGGAAAACTTCTATAGTGGTATTGTCTTGGGCTTGCATACTGAAGAGTTTTTTTATCTAGGGGGTGGTTTTCTTAGGGGTAAAAATTACTAGTTTAGTTTTTTTAGATTTAAGGCAAGTTGATTGCTAAGCATCCAATATTCAGTAGAGGTGAGGGCATTCTGGGTGATCTGCTTGAGTTCAGAGCTGGAATTTGCAGTGCATATTATTGTAGAGTCATCAGCATACTGGATTACTTAGCATTGTGGGATAGTGGTGTGAAAGTTGTTAATAAAGATGCTAAATAAGATAGGACCAAGTATGGAGCCTTGGGGACCCCCGTGGAAGTATTGAGGAAGGGAGAGTAAGACTGTTGCCATTTGGTGGATTGCTGTCTATTGGAGAGATAGCTATTGAGCCATTGTAGGGTAGGTGGGGAAATGTGGATGGCAGATAGTTTAGAAAGGATGATAGTGTGGGAAATGATATCAAAAGCTATGGAGAGGTCAAGAAAAAGTGAAGCAATTATTTTACCCGAATCCCGTGCCCGGTTAACTGTATCAAGGAAGGATAGGAGGGCAGTAGTGGTGCTGTGTCCTGGTCTGAAACCATGCTGAGTGGGTGATAACATTTGATTTTCATGCAGGTGGTTGAGGATGCATTTTTCCAGTATTTTAGAGAGGGGTGAGAGAATTGCTATAGGTTGAAAGTTTGTGGTGTCTGTGTTGGTGCCTCCTTTGTGTAAGTGGAGAATGAATCCTTTTTTCCAGATGTCTGGGACAAGGGACTCTTTAATTAATATGTTAATGAGTATGCTGATGGGATAAGCTATAGAGTTTTCAGCTAGCTGCAGGAAGTGTGGGGGTAAATGTCAGGGGCTAGAGTACTGGGTTTAAGCTTAAGTAAAGTTTTTTTATTGTGGTAATGGGTATGGGGGAGAATTTTAGGTTAGAGTCAAGGGTAGACTTCTTTTCTGGGATGATTTGGTCATCAGCTGTCTTGGTGGTGGTATTAACCATATGAAAGGTGGTGGTTAGGTTAGCTCTGGTGTCAATGAAGTAGGAATTGAAGAGGATGGCAAGTTCGGTAGAGGTTTTGTGTGGGTCAGGGGATGGGTTGCTTTGAGAACCTGGATGTAATAGTTGGCTGATGGAGGACCAGAATTTTTTGGGATTATTTTTATGTTGGCTTTGTAGGTGGAGGCAATGAGCTTTTCTTGTCATTGGTTATTAGACGTTTTGCCTGATTATGGGGTTGTTTGTACTGTGTTAGAGTTGTAGGGTCTTTGTTTTTCTTCCATGATTTCCAGATTTTATCCCTTGTGGACATGACTTCTTTGGTGGATTTTGAGAGCCAGCTTAAATGGTTATGTTTTATTCGCTTTTGGCGGGTGGGTCTTTGCCTATTTAGGATGTCTAGGAATGTTGAGATAAAGAACTCAACAGCCCCGTTAAGTGGCAGGGATTTGAGGGGTTCCCAATTTACTTTAGCTAAGGTTTCATTAAATATGGATGGTTGGAACTTAGTTAAATTTCTGGTTGATTTGCATTGGTGTTGCCCTGGGGTTGGGGTGGTTTTGCATAGGATGTATGTTGGGTGGTGGTCGCTAATGGTATTAGATAGTATGCCTGCAGTGATGATATTGTTAGGGAGGGACACTAACATCCAGTCTATTGCAGAGCCCAAATGTTATTTTTGTGGGGGGTCTGGTGATGTCTTCAATTAGTTGGGGGAAGTTGCAAAGGTTTATGTTTTGAGGGATTGTTGTGGGCAATGTCTAGCCAATCAGTATTTAGATGATGGTTTCATTATCTATGTTTTGTGAAGTCCAGGCAAGTATGTTTTCTAATATTGTTATGTTATTTCCTGGAGGAATATACATCGCAATTATGCAAATGTTTTTATGGTTGTTAAGTTTTAATATAGAGATTATTACTTCGGCTGGGGAGAAGTTGGGTGTTGGTTTTGAGTAGGGAATTAATGTATATTTGCTAGGGAAGAGTATTGCTACTCCTCCTCCTCTCTTGTTCGGCCGATCGGCTCTCAAACATGAGAAGTCTGGGGGAAGAAACTCAGTGTCTTTTACATATGATTTCAACCAGGTTTTGGTAGCTGCTATAATATCATGGTTGTTTTGTGAAATCCATGCCTGGAGTTCAGATATCTTGTTCCTAAGGCTTTGGAGATTTATGGTTGACATCAAGAGAGGTTTGCTAAGTTTGTTAGGACTGGGGAGGGTTGGACCTGGGTTGGGATGTACATCACCACATTGGGATGTAATGCTTTGCTAAATTATGTAAGCTATACTTATTTTTTTTTTATGAAAATGGTACAGTTGGTGCTGGTGGTGTGATAATTGGGGTATCTGTGGAGAGGTAGAATTTTTACTTTGGATAGTACAGAGGTATTAACTGTGAATAAGCTTGTTTGAGTAACTTGGTAAATGTAGGTTATGTGTGGTGGTTGTACAGGTGGATGTAGGAGATATGTTGGGTATCTGAAAGGTTGTGATTATTATTAGGGCAGAGAGCATAAGTGAGAGAAGTGAGAGCATAGAAAAAGTAGTGAGGGACATAATGGTGGTTGAATGTAGTGTGATAACACTATATGGCCCTATTTAGAATAGGTGGGGAGGCAGATTAGTTAAGAGGTACGGTATGACTGTAGGAGATAATTAAAGAAGTTATAGGATAGATGGAAGAGAGGTGTGGGGGGGTAAGTTTAGGAATAAGGATGATGTTGTGAGGAGAGGGCGTGGATGGGGGCAGGGAGTGGGTCCAGCCCTCAGATGGGGGCAGGGAGTGGAGCGGAGTGAGCGTAGCAAACAGAGTAAGTCCAGCCATCAGATGGGGGCAGGGAGGGGAGCAGAGTGAGCATAGAGAACAGAGCAGGTCCAGTCCTCACAGGGAGAAGGGCTGAAAAACTGTCATTGTAAGGTGAGAAGAAGGGCTGAAAAACTCTAGTAGTTTCAAATGTGTTTGACCGTTGTATTAGCATACATCATGAAATGATGTAAGACAATTTTATCTATAGCTCAGAAGCTAATTTTGTACATCTAAAGGAAATCCTTCTTTCAGTTGTAATGTTTATTTCTAATAGATCTGAAAACTGTGGCTGTCCCATCTGTGATACCCAAAGAAAAAGTTGCTCTGAAATTCTGAAGTCAAAACATTAAAAATTCACAAGGCTTTACTTGCCAAAATAAATGAGTGATTATTTTCCACACTTATTGATAACTGTAGTGATAATACTGTTTTTATCAAAAGGTGATTATACTCAGTAAATTCCAAACCTCATTTCAGACTACTTAATTTAGTGCAGAATTTTTTAATGCACTGGATTTCTGAATCTAATAATTGAATGCTTTGCTTTAACTTGAAAAAGCACAACAATAAAATGAGAGTTTTTGTATAATCTTTTAAAAGCAATAGCCTGAACTTTATTTTCTCACTTACAGGAGTAAATGGAACAATTTCATTTAAAGGTAATCTAATTTTTCTGAAAATATGTCATGTTGTTAGCTAAACTAGTCAGAAAAGTGACAAATTGCATGTCCTGTTTCAGAAATGAAAACTGAGATGCATTAAATCTTGAAAATATATTATACATGTAATATCTACCAGGAGACAGAGCTAAGCAGTGAATTCTTCTCACATGACCTTATTTGATCACAAAGATGTAGCCCGAGGGAAAAATAAAGGAAAAGAGGGAGTAAATCCGGTTTAAATCCCACCCCTATAAGGAATTATACTCCTTGCGTGCTAGTAAGATGCAACACGCATGTTTGAAAAGGGCACTGCTCTAACTCCCACTGGCCCCATCTTAATTAGATATATAGCCCCCCCATCACACAACCCTAAGAAACTGTATAGCCCTGCCGGAGCCCTAATGCTTAACCCTAAAACTTCCACCAACTTCCTAAAGTGAGTCCTGACTCCCAAACCCTAAAACTCTTCTATCACTCCCTAACCTTAAAACCCTACTCCCCCTCCCTTAACCTAAAGTCTCTGATCACTCCCTAATCCTAAAATTCCATTACCCCTTGCTAGCACTAAAGTCCCAGATCAATCCCTAATCCTAAAGCTCCAACCCCCCTTCCTGAACCTAAATTCCCCGATCACTCCCCACCTTCTCCCTAAACCTAAATCTCCCCTGTCACTCCCCAACCCTTAATTAGCCTCCCTGTCCGTAATCATAAAACTGCCCCTGCTTAATTCTAGAACTCTCCTCCCACTCCTTAAACTTAAGCCCCCCCTTCCAGATCACTGCCCTCCACTCCACCCACTCCCTCCCCATGGCTGCCACACTAACCTCACACAGACTGAAACAATGTGTTCAGGCAGGGTGTACTGGCTGCCTACTGAACTTGTATTGAAGTTCTTGCATGAGTGGCGGCCAAAACGAGCTGCTTGAGTCCCTGGCTTTAAGGCTGTGGTCTTCCAGCACATGTGACTTGAGCGCTTATAGTACAACCCTATTATAACAAGCCACAATATTGAAGTTTTACACTTGTCATGATTTTAGTTTCATGATATTTGCGTACTGACGATGCAAAAATCAGAAATATTATAGTGGTCTCATATGACAGAATACGATGTACAGTACCAACATATTATTTCATTGCAGCATGTCCTAATTATTCACCTTCCAAACTAATGCACTAAATCAAGGTAATGTACAAGAATCTTGTTATGGTGCATTGGAACTAATGCACTAAATCAAGGTAATGTACAAGAATCTTGTTATGGTGCATTGGAACTAATGCACTAAATCATGGTAATGTACAAGAATCTTGTTATGGTGCATTGGAACTAATGCACTAAATCATGGTAATGTACAAGAATCTTGTTATGGTGCATTGGAACTAATGCACTAAATCATGGTAATGTACAAGAATCTTGTTATGGTGCATTGGAACTAATGCACTAAATCATGGTAATGTACAAGAATCTTGTTATGGTGCATTGGAACAAACTTGTTAGTTGTTATAACGATCGGAAATAGAGAAATCCACAGGAAGTTAATGCCATTCAGCACAGAACTTGCTCAGAAGTAATAGAGCATTAATTCCCAGGTCAGTTACAATTTCTTAACTTTTGATCAGTCGAGACAGATATCACAGTTCTAAGCACTGTGTAATGTTAATTAACAAGCATGCAGTACAGGATACTTCACATGAACATTGTAATGGAGCAACAGTTAAAGTATGTGACGCATCTACCATTACTCAGAATGATTTATCAAAGGATATTTGTAAGAAAATTAATAAGACCAAGAAAGCCCTTTCTGTCCAAAATTTATTTTTATTTTTTATTTTATTGCATTTGTTTACCGGGAAAATCCATTGGGCCTAAAAGAGCCCATTTTCAGTGGGGAGAAAAGCTCCGACAAGAACATAGATGCAGGAAAAAAATTAATCATTGATCGGTACAGAAGTAGAAACAGAGTTACACATAGTGGTTACAATAATAGATACAGAATCTATACATAAGTCAGGAATTTAGTTGGTTTGATTACAGTAACATATACAGAATATGTGAATATATACATAAAAGCAGGAATTTAGTTGGTTGCCAGATGAATTCAGAGTGGTAAAAACAGAGATAAATTAATCAGCATTATTGTGCCAGTATCAAGAAGTGATGAAAGAAAAAAAATAATAAATATGGAGACAGTGTCATCAGTCACTAGTAGTAAAAAGCGTAGGAATTTAGTTATAATATAAGGAGAAGGAGGAGGTTAGGTTATAGAGCAGGTACATAGGCAAGAAGAGTTGAGATGATTTTTCAGTGTTTGTTTGAAGGTGGTGGTGCTGCCCTTGTTTCTTATAGGAGGAGGAAGCGAGTTACATAGTTTGGCGATGGTGAAGGAGTAGAGCAGTTGACCAGCCAGTAAGGAGTCCTTTTCTACTTTTAGAAGTAGATGATTTTCAGATCTTAGTTGCCTGCAGGGTTGGTATTTGGCAAGTAGAGTTGAGAGAGCAGGACAGTCTGTGGGTCTGTAAATTATTTTGTGTGCTGTAGTTAGCTGGGTGAATGAGAGATGGTGGGGGGAGTTCCAACCAGCCTAATTGTTTCAGTGAGTATAGTGGTGGGATGAGAATTTGGCCTTGGTGGCAAATTTGGCTATTCTGTTGTAACGCATAACAAGTTTGGATTTTGTAGAATTTTGTATATTAGTGAGGAGAGGGGCACCACAAAGGAGAGGGGTAATAAAATGTAGTTGCAAGGGTTTGTCTAGTATGGAGGCTAAGAAAGTGTTGGTGCCTGTACAGCATATTGAGCTTTTGGTGTTTTTTTTTATGTTACTGTTTATGTGTAGGTCAAAGTTTAGGTTTTCATCTATAATAATGCCTAGTAATTTAGTGTGTGGGACAACTTCTTTAGTGATATTGTCTTGGGCTTGTATACTGAAGAGTTTTTTTATCTAGGGTAGTAGTTTTCTTAGGTGTAAAAATTACATTTCAAGTCACGAGTATTTAGTCTCCTGAAAATAGTAGGTTCTGAGAAAATTATGTACAGTTGCTGGACTGTGATATATGGGCCTACTGGGGAGCATAGCTTTTTACAGCGAAATAAACTTATTTATTGTTTTTCAAGTTTAGTTTCTTATTTCCAACAGTAAGTCTGGAATAGCCCATAGGTGAAAAAAATGTCCCATATCTGGCATTCCTATATGTGGAGAAGGTATAGATCTCATTTTTGAAAACTACAGTCTAAGTGACAAGGGACTTGAAGGCTATAATCAATTGTGCCCTTTTTTCCAAGACCTTACAAGCTTGCCTTACAAGCACAAGATGCAGGGTTTGAGTCTCACAAGGGATAATTGAGTAGGCTTAAAATGGCTCTCAAGAGCAGTTAGCTTAGTACTAATCTATGAACCTATGAACCTTGGTGCTGCTGGCTGCATTATAAAAAATATAAAGGTTTAGCTGATAGAAAGTCCTTATCAAACAATAAAACAATCCGATTGGCGAATATTAATTATTGATCTGCTCATTTGAAACACACTTGAATTTATTGTTTTACTATGCACAACATCTGAGTAGTAAAGTTTATGTAATTTTTTTTTTTTGAGGTTTATATTCAAGCTACCATATACTTGAACATGCAAAGCTAACAAGTACTTTCTTCTTCTGAAATTGCTGTCTGTATACACACGTGTCTGTTAAACAGGGTTGACTAGACATTTCATTCTTTATCTAAGATCTTTAGGTATTAGCATGAGTTAGAAAAGAAATCTTTAGAAAAGAAAGCAATCATGGCTAGTGGCCAAGAAAAAGAAAGTAACCACTGAAGACTTTTCCACTATTGGCTGTATGCAATGGGTTACAGTCATGTCAAATGTTCATGCCTGGACACAGAGACAGTATTGCCAAAATAACAGGCCTAACATTTCTACCCACAAAAGCTTGAAGTCAGGTGTTTTTATGGAAATAAAACATAGGTTTTAAAAGAACCTTCTTCGACTTCTGCAGTTTTGGAATTGCAAGTCACTACATGAGTTTTGTGTTTTCAAAAATAAAATACTTGCCTGATGTACACTAGAGAAAAGGCAATTAAATTGATTTCACTTTTGGAAATATAAAATATCTCATTACAGTTTCCAATTAAGCTGAGGCCAGAAAGAGATTGAGATCCACAGAAACCCCACCATGTTTAGGAGTGATGAGTGTTAGAAAGCTGTTAGTTGTTGTTGTGTCTTTCGGCTTTTTCTCCTTAGGAGTTCACACAGCGAACACTCCGTCCGGGCATGATTGGCAGTTGATTTTTTTACGCGAAAGCTGCTTGCTCTGACACACAAACTTTCAAATCTTAAGGTATCGCCTTCTCTTCTCATTTCAGAACAGCTGAAAGCTGAACAGGAAAATGTCATACAGGACAATGCATACGTAACGGCTATTAACACCAGAGAAAATGCATAGAAAAAAACAGAGGTTGCAGTTCAAAATCTTTGTGTCACTTGAACAAGGATACATTATTATTTAAATGAAAAGAATGTTGATAAACAGGTGGTGATACCAAGAACAAAACTGGGGGACCAGAGATACCAGTACTAGGATATCAGGGGACCAACCTATTGAAAAACAGCTGTCAAAGTATTGGATGGAAAGGACAGAAAATTCCCTAAGTGACGATTACTACTGCAGGGGAAAGACTACGTGACACAGTTTTATTACTTCCAATTTCCTCAAAATGATGGAGTATATTAGGGTATTAAATGATATACTTAAGTAATTAGAAATGCATGTCTTAAAGGCATGAGTGTTATGTCACTTCACAACCCACTGTAACTATTTTGGATTCTAGCTTTCTCATATAGAAAAGTCATTTGGTAACATTCAGTTCAATTCAATTTATTCATTCATTCATTCATTTTTTTTTTTTTTTTTTTTTTTTTTTTTTACTGAGAACTATAATTTATAAATTTACAATTTGTAAGTCTCTTTAGATCGCTAGATCTGTAGACCTTCACTGGCTAATACTTAGAATTCCAAAAATTCCCAAAATGATACAAAGTTCCAAAAATGAAATTTCTTCTAGTTTACATATTTTTGTGTGTGACCAAGCAAAATTTTGCCGTGATTTTACCATTACTTCACCCTGTGGCTTTATTTGCCATAGAGTACACTTGCTGAGTTCAGGCGGCCATTGCTGGAATAGCCAAGTGTTCTGGAGGTTGAGAAGCAACTGTCTGACAGCTTGGTTGTTGCAGTAGCATAGCACCAGTCTTTCCAAACATGGTCTGTGTATAATACAGCTGCAAACACGTAGACACATGCAATCTGCAGGTGAAGGCTGAGAGAACAAATCCTTGGACTACCAGTAGCAGCTCAGCCACAGCTCTTAGACTTAATCTTCTGTCCACATGCCAGAATACACAAGGCATCAGAATGTTTACAGACATCATACAAAGGAGGAAAACGCGAGGCAACACACATATATTTAATAACACTATAAGCAGATTCAGGTCCAATAATGCCTTACTTGCTGATGAAAGCAATGATGTCTTATATTGTACGAGAAGATACAGGGAAATGGAACAGACATATTTGTGCATGTGTGCTTTAGATATTTTCACATCATTTCTAAGGAAAAAAATACTTTCTGTGTTCTGTTTCTAGTCTTGTTATTCCAGAGCAGCTACACACATTAGCTCCACTTTAACAATGTGTCTGTGCGGGTCTCATTATATAGACATTGCAAGGGGCATGATAAAAGATTTTCTGTAGCGCATAAAAATGACCCAGTTTTCTTCCAATTTCTTTCTCTCAGTGCACTTTAGATATACTTCACTTTTAAATGATTTGAGGTAGAGATTTTTAGTTGCTAGATATAGATAGATAGATACATAGATACATAGATATTTATAGATATATAGATATATATATATATATATATAGATATATAGCTATGCATATATATATATATATATATATATATATATATATATATATATATATATATATATATACACACACACACACACACACACACAGATATAGGTATAGATATATTTATTGACATTTGTTTACTGGGATAATCCGACTAGGAGAGTTGCCCATGATCAGAAGAGCCCCAGGGAGAAAAGCTCTACAATAACATAAAGTAAATGAGCTGAATTAATAAGAATTTTTAAAATATATTAAAATATTATAGAGTAAAATAAAATGAAATACAATGAAATACAAAGAAATGAGTGAGAAAGGAGGGATAAGATTAAATAAATATGTGATAGAAGATTTAATAGTATACACCAGGGACTAAACAATATTTTTTAGCTTGATGGTATATAACAATAGATTTGGATGTTGTCCAAGGTAATGGTTAAAACAGAAAGAACATTAATTATACAAACTCTATATTACAGGACAGGAGAATAATACTGTAGGTTTAGAGAGTTACGTAAGTGTTGTGTACTTGGTAAATGAAGTTAGATATTGGAGGTGTTTTGAAATGAGTCTTGTGGAGGTAAGAATATGTGGGAGAAGGAGAGATAACATATGGTATTAGTTGTGTAAAGCAGTTTTAGACACTATTTAAGGGAGTGGGTTAACCTGGTGATGTATAGGGGCAGTGCCATGTTTTGGTTAAGTAGTCTTTTAGAGTGATCGCGAAAGACTTGTAGTGACAAATAGATCTAATAGATGCAGGTAAGGAGTTCTGTGATTTGGCAACACAGTAAGTGAATATCCTCTGTCCAGCAGATTTGATAGGTTTTGTGGATGGAATATATTGGCTGGAGGACCCCAGATCTTGGTTTGGGGTGTATTTAGTGAGAATAGTGTATAAAAATGGACAGCTGGTTTGTAGAGTAGTAATTTTAAAGGCAAATTGTAACTGTATGTATGTTAGATGGTGGGGAAGTTCTATCCACTTTAGACTTTTGAGTGCAGTACAGTGGTAGTTTCAAAAAGGTATTTTTGCTACAAAGTTTGAAACTGTTTTGTATTGCTGTTTGTGTTTTGCTATTAGTGATGTCTGCATATTTGTAAGAATGGAAGCACCACATACACAAGTGAAGTGAGAAGGTATGCAGATGTGGAAGCACTTCTGGTTTAATTGCTAAGGAATTTTTGGCTCTGTAGAGCATGCCTAGTTTTTGGTGAGTCATTACAATGGAATTTTTTTATATGGCAGTTGAATCTGTCATCCCTAATAGTATATTATGAGAAGTGACTGGCTCTATATAATTTTGTTGAACAAGCTAAACATCGAATACCTGTTCATCAAACTTTATTCATAGAAACTAAATCCATCAAACTCTCATTTAAGCACATTTTCCCCAGGGAGAAAAATTAGTCAGCCAACTTCATGACCATCACAAAAAACACATAATTTAAAACCCACCTGGGGGGGGCTGCACCCCCACCCTCCAAGTAAATTACATCAACTCCAAGATTGCACCACAGTGGGGAAAAGTGCAAACTCCCAATGATGGCCAAATAGTTTTTCTCTCTGGGAAAAAATTCACTTAAACGAGCATCCAGTTAATTTAGTTTTGATGAATAAAGTTCGATGAACAGGTATTCGATGTTTAGTTTATTCAACAAAATTATATAGACTTGAAGTGATTTTGCTGATGGTATCATTAAGAGAGGGGATTTTGAAGTTATATTTTTCTTGATACAGAGTTTTAGTAAAGAGGAGTAGTAATTTGGCTTTAGTTGGGTTGAGCATAAGTTAGTAGTTCTAGAGCCATTTTTCAGTAGCAGAAAAAGCTTCTTGGGTGATTTGTTGGAGGTGTTTTAGGCTGTCAAAGGAGCATATAAGGGGGGAATCATCTGCATATTGAATTAGTGAGGCTTGTTGAGTGGACAAGCAGAGAGTTTTAGTGAGTATGTTAAAGAGAAAAGGAGCAAGGAAGGATCCTTGTGGTAAGCCACGATTACAAGAAGGAAAAGGGAGAGGGCAGAGTGCCATTTACTGATCATTGCCTACCAGACAACTGAAGGACAGGATGAGATACACCAAGACAGGACATTTCTAGGAAAAGATTTCTGTCGCTGACTGTGTTGAAGGCTTTTGAGACATCTAGAAACAAAGAGGAAACAAGCTTACCTCTGTCTTTGGCATTGTTGGTGACTTCTGTTAATGTGAAGAGTACATTGTTAGTGCTATGAGAGAGACAGAAGCCATGTTGGGTGGGGATGTGCAGTTCTTCTTGGTATATTTCTGCCTGGGATGACATGATCGACAGACCACGATGCTTTTCCAGAGATGGCCTGCACCTGTTGCCCTTGGGATTCCGGATACTGGCAAAGGCTGCTGCCACCCCTATAGTCCTTTTTTTAGGCAAGGTTCAAATGATAAATTCACCACCTTAACAGGTACAAGCAAGCAAAATATATGGGTAATGCTATTCAATGCTAGAAGTCTAAACCTCAAAATGCACTCACTCGAGGCACTCCTTAAAATGGAGAACATCGACATCTGTGCAGTGACAGAGACCTGGTTTAAAGCTCCCTAGAGCACCCCTGCATCACCAGGCTATAATTCATACCACACCTTTCAGCCACCTAACCCAGACTGAAACACTAACGGCGGAGGCATGTCCATATTCATTAAGGATATGCACACCTCCAAGCTAGTTGCTCAGCATAATGCATCTGAGATTATCCAAGTTCAAATAACTCTGGTCAAGACCGCAATCCAGATTGTAGCTTGCTACAGACCCCCACCATGCCCCAGGATTCCCACTCCTCTTTTCTTGATACACTGAAAAATATTAGGGTACAACCCAACACCCTAATAATGGGTAATTTCATCTACCCCACTATTAACTGGCAAAACTACTCATGTACCAACCCTTTTGTTCAATGTTTTCTGGAATTCATAAATTCCAACGCCTTGGATCAACTTATCCACACCCCCACCAGGGGCTGCAGTACCCTAGACCTATTGGTTCACCAACATGGGCGACCGGTGTTCCACACGAGAGGTCAATTCCTCGTTGGTCAGATCTGACCACAAGCTAATCACGCTAAACATCCACATCCCGCCCCCAACCCCCATTAGGAAAACAACTGTAAAAAAATTCTCCAAAGCCAACTTCACGCTTCTTAAGACAGAAGTGGCAAACTTCTCGACATCCATGCAGATGAACAGTAGATATACGACTGCTGAATCCTACACAAATGCACTTTATAAGCACTTACATTAGTGCATGGATCATGCTATCCCTAACAGAACCAAGATGCTATCCTCCAAAAAAGGAAGCCAATCTGGTGGTCTTCTGCCATAAACAAACTCTGCAACAGAAGAAAGAAACTGTTGCAAAAAAGAATAAAATCCCATGATTGGAGGAACTCCCTGGTCAGCCTCAGTAAGAAGCTGAGATCCCTCATAAAATCCTCCAAGGCTAGTTATGAAAACAAAATCGCCACTGATTCTAAAGACAATCACAAAGCATTCTATAGCTATGTCAAGAATCTCAATGGCAAAACTCAGATCTGCTCTGAGTTACAGCACAATGGCACTAAATATATAGAACCAACTGATATTGCCAACATCCTGGCAGATAGGTTCAGTGCTAACTTTATCCCCCTCTCACCCCCTAAAGGGTCCATCTCTATACCAGAAGAATGCAAAGTTACTGTAATCATGACTGGACAGGTAAAAACCTCACTCTCCAAAGCCAAGAACACAGCATCTATGGGACCTGACAACATCCCAAGCTGCCTTCTACATGAACTACAGAATGAACTGGCACCCTACCTAAGTACCATGTTCAGTCACAGCCTCACCTCAGGCTTTGTGCCCATTGAATGGTGCACCGTGAAAGTTATCCCACTCCACAAAGGGGGAGCCACGACAGACCCCGGGAACTACCAGCCCATTAGCCTGATTAGCCTGGTCTGCAAGGCCATGGAACGTATCATCACAGAACTCATAAACAAAGACATTGGAGATCTCCATACTCTGGACCCCACATAGTTCGGGTTTGTAAAAGGCAGATCATGTCTTGTAAACCTGATAGACTTCTTTGAAGCAGTCACCAAAGCAATAGATGAGGGTATGGTGGTTCACACAGCCTATCTAGATCTCGCCAAGACATTCAATACCATCCCCCACTCTGGAATTATAGATGAACTCACTAAACTATGTATAAATCCATATGTCACAAGATGGGTTGCCAACTGGCTTACTGACAGAACCCACACTGTGAAAGTAGCAGACTCTAACTCAGACTTCAGACCAGTGACAAGTGGAGTACCACAGGGTTCAGTCCTGGGTCCTCTCCTGTTTGGTATCTACTTCTCAGAAGTACAGGCTAACGCAGAAAGTATTTGACTAACTAAGTTCGCAGATGACTGCAAACTAGGAGTCATAATTGAAACTCAAAATGATGTGGACATCCTACAAAAGGGCCTCACTGAGACAGATGCCTGGTATCAAAGCCATGGCCTCAAGCTCAATGCCAAAAAGTGTATTGTCATCCCCTTTTGTAAAAACTCTGTACCCATGAACTACCACATAGGCGGTAGTCTACTTAACACCAAAAGTGTGATAAAGGACCTCAGGGCACAGGTGGACAGTAATCTCTCCTTTGATAATCACATTGCCACAGTGGTCAGGAAATCCTTCTACATGGCACACCTCATCACAAAAGGTTTCTCATCCAGAAAAAAAGATCTCTGCCTAACATACAAAGCTATGTCAAACCCGGACATGCTTCACTTAAGAAAATCCCATTCCCTCTGAGCTACATGCTCTAGGGACCTAAACCTTATAGGTTCATAGGTAGGTACTAGGCTATTGGCCTTAGGGCCTATACAAGCCCAGCCAAAAAGGTACTCTGGCTTTTGCCACCCAAGAAAATTATTTTCCTGTGCCACTGTCGAGCAGAGCCACAGAAGTGATCCCCAGGGTGAATTTCCTATTTCCCATCCAATCATCAAGATTTTTCTTGAAGAGTACTATGAGGAGCTTTGTTTGATATAGATAGGTAGTTTATTCCAGAGTATGGGAAGTCTCTGGGACAGGAACCTATCCCTCCAGCATGTTCTGTTTATTGTGGTGACAAGGTGTAGGTCCCTAGAGTGTGTAGCTCGGAGGGATTGGGATTTCTTTAAGTGGAGCATGTCCAACAGCTCTGGGTTTGACATAGCTTTGTATTTTAGGCAGAGATCACCTCTGAATAGGTGATATGCGATGGAGTAAAGCTGGAGTTTTTTGAGATGGTCTGCATAGGGCATCTGTTTGAGGCCGGTAATCCTCATTGTGAGGTATTTCTGCAGCCTTTCCAGTTGTTGTAGATGTCTTGTGAGGTACATACCAAAAGGGGCATTGTACTCTATAATGGGTCTAATGAGTGATGAGTAGAGGGGAGCAATGACCTCTTTTTTTCTGGATGAGAAACCTTTTGTGATGAGGTGTGCCATGTAGAAGGATTTCATGACTACTGTGGTGATGTGATTATCAAAGGAGAGACTACTGTCCACCTGTGTCCCAAGGTCTGTTATCACACTTTCGATGTTAAGTATACTACCACCTATGTTGTAGTTCATGGGTACAGAGTTTTTACTAAAGGGGGTAACAATGCACTTTTTGGCATTGAGCTTGAGGCCATGGCTTTGACACCAGGCATCTGTCTCAGTGAGGCTCTTTTGTAGGATGTCCACATCATTAGGAGTTTCGATTATGGCTCCTAGTTTGCAGTCATCTGTGAACTTTGTTAGCCAAAGACCTTCTGTGTTAGCCCATACTTCAGAAAAGTAGATACCAAACAGGAGAAGACCCAGGACTGAACCCTGTGGTACTCCACTTGTCACTGGTCTGAAGCCGGATTTGGAGTCTGCTACTTTCACAGTGTGGGTTTTGTCAGTGAGCCAGTTGGCAACCCATCTTGTGACATAGGGATTTATACCTAGTTTAGTGAGTTTATCTATAATTCCAGAGTGGAGGATGGTGTCGAAAGCTTTGGCAAGATCTAGATAGGCTGTTTGAACCACCTTACCCTCGTCTGTGGCTTTGGTGACTGCTTCAAAGAAGTCTATCAGGTTTAGGAGACATGATCTGCCTTTTACAAACCAGAACTGGGTGGGGTCCAGAGTTTGGAGATTACCAATGTCTTTGTTTATACATTCCATGAAGATACGTTGCATGGCCTTGCAGACCAGGCTCATCAGGCTAATGGGGCGGTAGTTCCTGGGGTCTGTGGTGGCTCTCCCCTTGTGGAGTGGGGGTAACCGTTGCTGTGCACAATTCAGCAGGCACAAAGCCTGAGGTGAGGCTATGATTGAACATGGTAGTTAGGTGGGGTGCCAGTTCGTTCTGTAGTTCATGTAGAAGGCAGCCTGGGATGTTGTCTGGTCCCATGGATGCTCTGTTATTGGCTTTGGAGAGTGTGTTTTTTACCTGTGCAGCCGTGATTACAAGAACTTTGCATTCTTCCAGTATAGAGATGGGCCCTTTAGGGGTGAGAGGGGGGGTAAAGTTAGCACTGAACCTATCTGCTAGGATGCTGGCAATATCAGTTGGTTGTGCATTTTTAGTGGCATTGTGCTAAAACTCAGAGCAGATCTGAGTGTTGCTATTGAGATTCTTGACATAGCTATAGAATGCTTTGTGGTTGTCTTTAGAATCAGTGGTGATTTTGTTTTCGTAACTAGCTTAGGAGGATTTTATCAAGGATCGCAGCTTCTTACCGAGACTGACTAGGGAGCTCCTCCACTCATAGATTTTACTCTCTTTTGTAACAGTTTCTTTCTTCTGTTGTACAGTTTGTTTATGGCAGGGGACCACCAGATTGGCTTCCTTTTTTTGGAGGATAGCATCTTGGTTCTGTTTGGGATAGCACGATCCATGCACTCGTGTAGGTGCTTATAAAGTGCAATTATTTAGGATTCACTAGCCTTAACTGTATTGTTCATCTGCATGGGTGTCATGAAGTTCACCACTTCTGTCTTAAGAAGCACGAAGTTGGCTTTGGAGAAATTTTTTACCGTGGTTTCCTTAATGGGGGTGGGGGCAGGATGTGGATATCTAGGGTGATTAGCTTATAGTCGGATCGGACCAATGAGGCGTTGACTTCAGGTGTGGAACACCGGTAACTCATGTTGGTAATAACTAGATCTAGGATACTGTGGCCCCTGGTGGGGGTGTGGATAAGTTGATCCAGGGCATTGGAGTTTATGAATTCCAGAAAGCGTTGAGTGAAGGAACTGGTACATGAGTAGTTTTCCCAGTTAATGGTGGGATAGTTCAAATCGCCCATTATTAGGGTGTTTAGTTGAACCCTAATATTTTCCAGTACATCAAGAAAAGAGGAGTGGGAATCCTGGGGATCTGTAGCAAGCTACAATTTGGATTGCAGTTTTGCCCAGAGTTAGTTGCACTTGGATAACCTCGGATGCATTATGCTGAGCAACTAGCCTGGAGGTGTGGATATCCTTAATAAATATGGACACACCTCCACCTTTAGTGTTCCGGTCCAGGTTACATGGCCGAAAAGTGTGGTATAAGTTATAGTCTGGTAGTGCAGGGGTGCTCTCTGGAGCCTTGAACCAGGTCTCAGTCATTGCACAGATATCGATGTTCTCCATTTTAAGGAGTGCCTCGAGTAAGTGCATTTTGAGAATTAGACTTCTAGCATTGAGTAGCATCACCCTCAGTTTTTGCTTGCCTGTTCCTGTTACAGTGGTGAATTTGTCATTTGAACCTTGCCTAAAAAAGGCACTATAGGGGCGGCAAGAACCTTAGCCAGTATCCGGAATCCCAGGGGTGACAGGTGCAGGCCATCTCTGGCAAAGCATCGTGGTCTGTCGACCATGTCATCCCAGGCAGACAGATACTGGATCCCTTTAGAATGACACCAGAAGCTTAGTCAATTGCTGAAGTCAGTCATTTTGTCCTTGCACTGCAGTTTCATTCTGGGTGATGGCAGAATGCTACTCAGGGCTAGGGTCATACCTGCCAGGGCTACAAGATTGGAGAGCTCTTCCATGTCTCTTTTCATGTAGTCCAGTTGTCACCACAATAAACAGAACATGCTGGAGGGATAGATTCCTGTCCCAGAGACTTCCCATACTCTGGAACAGACTACCAATCTATGTCAAACAGAGCTCCTCATTAGCACTCTTCAAGAAAAATCTTGATTGGATGGGAAATAGGAAATTCACCCCAGGGATCACTTCTGTGGCTCTGCTTGACAGGGGCACAGGAAAATAATTTTCTTGGGTGGCGAAAGCCACAATACCTTTTTGGCTAGGCTTATATAGGCCGTAGGGGCAATAGCCTAGTACCTACCTATGAACCTATGAACTAGTTGTCTTTAAATACATTTTTCTAATATTTTAGGTAGGTGGTGATATGATTGCAATGGGCCTAAAGTTATTAAATTCTGTTGAGGATCCTCCTTTATGAAGGGGGAATAATGTGTGACTTTTTCCAAAGGGAGGATGTAAGATTTCTGGATGGGCCTATATATAAGCATTGAGAAAGGGAGGGCAATACCACTGGCAGATATTTAACCTTATTTAAGAGTTATTTTATGTTATTAATATATGTTGGTATGGGTTTTATGATAAAAGTAGCAATACAGGTTTGTGGTTGTTGAGAGACATTATTAGTTGAGGTGAAGGAATCTTTGGTGAGGGAGGCTATGCTGTCTATAAAGTATTTGTTGAATTGAATGATAGTTTCAAGAGGGATGTTGTTGAGAATTAGGTTAAGAGTATATTATTGTCCAGGGTGTAATATTTCTTTGATGGACAACCAGATTTTTTAAAATTTTGTTTGTTATTGTTTGGAATGCGGGTATAATACTGTTTCTTATCAGCATTTATTTATGTTTTTGCTTGATTTTGGAGTTCTCTGAACTTTTGACGGTTAACTGTTTTTCCCCCATTTTTCTGGACTTTTTCTCTGTTTTGCATAAGTTTCTACTCTTTTTGAAAAGCCAGTTTGCTTTAACTGTTTTTACTCTTTTAGTTCTTGGAGGACCAAAGTTATTTAGATAGTTAAGAAGATTGTTTTGACTATGTCTATAGCATCATCTAATGGTATTTTTGAAGATGTTCCAGTTTATGATTTCATGGATAATGCTGAATGTATCTGGGTTAAAGTTAAAGAGGATGTGGGTGGTTTTGAAAATCTATTGTTTATATAGATTGATATTGAGTTTAGTGACATATGTTGGAAGGTGGTCACAAAGAAAGTTTGAAAGAGTACCTGTACAGGTAAAAATTTTCTGGGGTCTTAGCCTAGGATCCAACCAAATGTTGAGTTATTGGATTTACCTTGGTATTTAGGGGTGTTAATTAGTTTTAGTGAGATAAGTTTATTCTGGAATTAGAAGTCGAAATTACATTTTGCCAGTTAACATTGACATCCCCTAGTATTATTTTTTTCATGTGAGACTGTTGTAGCTGTCCAACATATCTTCAAGTGTAGCTATGTTGTCACACGGGGAATGGAGAGGGCAGTTATGCATATTTGTTTGTGACTGTTTAGTTTCAGAAAGGTGATAAGAAGTTCAGTTGAGTTAAATTTTGGTATACGGTTTTTGTCGTGAGTTATGTGACGGTGGTTTGGGAATAACAGAGCATCAGCACCACCTTTCCTGTTTGTGCAGTCATTTCAAATATTATTAATGTCAGCATATTTATACACAGACACACACACACACACACACACATATATATATTTTTTGTTTTTTCAGTTGCATGTTTGGTTATCATTTTCATAAACAGTACATAAAATAATATGAAACAGTTTATGATATGATCATACAGTCGTGTTGATATTATTCTGTCTTGAGATGGACCTTTTCCTTAGAATGATGAAATTCTTCATGAATTAGCAGACTATTTGTTACTACCTATTCTCACTTTATCATTATTTAATCAGTTACACAATAAAAGAATGAACACACAGGACTTTACAAAAATATACTCAATGAAACAACAGCAGAAAAGTATGCATCCATACATCCACAAACTCTTTTCCCATTTTTGCACATGGGGTCAGCCAGTCACTTTAACAGTGACAATCATCTACAGCCAAGTTTACTCCGTCAGGTGGCTAACCCTGCTGCAGTAGTTCTTCCACACCACACACTCACATGCACAGTCACACCGATGGTCAGTTTAGACTATCCAATCCACCTAATGCATGCCTTTGGGGTGTGGGAGGAAACCAAAGCACCTAAAGGAAACCCATGCGAACACAGGGGGGATATGCAGACTCCACTCAGAAGGCACCCCAGCTGGAAATTGAACCAGGAAATCTCTTGCTGTAAGATGACAACACCATCTGTCGCACCACTGTATGCATCTTAAATAAAAATAGTGATAATGGAGAAAAAGAGGAAAACACACAGTTTTATGCACACGTCTGCATTTTAATTAAAATAAACTACTATATATAAAGATGCTATTACAGGAAAATGTCTTTCCAGGTACTTGACTCATCCTGCAAGGAACAAGTTGCTCTGATCCCATCATGGTGTGATATACACCTTTTTCATTAATGCCTCAAGTCTGAATATCTGCCTGCATGCTAGAAGCTTCCGCTAAGTGAGAGAGAGAGAAAGGAGTCAGCAGCAGCTGCATGCTTACTTTCTGGAAGGGAAAGAATCATAGGAATGCAACTATAATACCTGTCATGGAGATGGTGGGGGGGGGGGGCTTGCTGCAAGATGAAACAAACAGGGAAGCATATCCCGGTAATTAGAGCAGACTGGTGCAGAAGTACAAACTGTTCAGGCTTTGAACTGTTGAGCACTCTCACCATACACAAAATTGGTCAGAGAGAAAGCCATAAGTAAAAATAAAAAAATATCTACACAGGGTGAAGTCACAGTCCTAATTCCTTCTCTCATCCATCAACTTAGCAAAAGTATCGTGAAACATGAATTGTGCAGTTGCAGGTACCTCATGTCCTTGGGGATAGACAGCAAAATCAGTATGGAAATAAATAATCCTAAGGTAACACTTGTCAAACATTTTCTTGATAACCTATGTTATTAAAATTCCCTCCTGAATAGACAAAGCATTCAAATTGTATAACTGCATTAGTTTATTTTTATATTTGTTTTCATAACAGGCATAAATCAACCTCAGAAATCTTATCAGTATTTACCAAGTACGATCAATACTGCTTTCAGATGTAAAGCTTACAACATATCTTTCAAACACTGATTTAAAAGCTGTTACTGCAAGCCCTGTTCATACTCCAGTACAAAACCTCTCACTCATTCGCTATGGGTTTTCATTAAATTCATACACTGCAGCAAACCACGCTCTGATTCTGACTGTGCCTGTGTGTATTACACGTAACGAGCTGAGATGGATGCTTCTTCACTTGTGGTATATTTCTGTCGTTCAGAAGTACTTATTCTGCAAAGAGTTAAGACAGAGAAAGAGAATGAGGTGTGTGAGTGAACACTTCAGTCTGCAGACATGGAAAAATGAGTTACAGAATCACATCGAGCTGTAACACATTAAGCAAGAAATCAGGCAAAAGTTAATGGTTGCTAAAACAGTGAATGATTCATACTCTCTAGCAAAATCTGCATTTGCAAGCAATTTCAATGTTCCATATGTGCCATCTGTTCCTGTTATTATGACACTTGTGCAGTCAGTCCTCTGAATTTATCTGTCCCTGCTCCCCATCACATATTTCCTATAACAAACTCTCTGAAGAACTGTCTAGGAAGCTAAATGATCCAGTTAAGCAAACAACAGGAATGATTCCCAGGCAAAAGCAACAGATAAAAGATGCCACACCATGGATCATTCAAGGCATGACCTAACAAAAAGGTAACTAGTTAGAAAGCAGTAAGAGAGAAAATGAAGGAAGTAAAGATAAAGGGGAAAAAAAAAGAGTACTGCAAACAGTAAAGAAAAATTGTAAGATGTAATTTAGATACAGAAATAAACTATTAAGAGAGGAAGTGGTACTGTGATAATATAAAAAAACAACTGACTGCAGGTGAAGGCAAGGCAAGAAGAAGATGTCTCGAGTATATTATTTTATTCAGTTCTCACTAGAAGGAAAGATAAAATTAAAATGAATTTTAGAAGGACATTTGAGCAGATCTTGACCCATTCTTTCCAATAAATACTGACTATATTAATACAAAGGTGGAGAAAAGGACATACAATGTATAGCAAAGAGGTAAACAATACAGGCCCATAACAATATGAACTTTTATAGTTTCATATCCTAAGTGAAAATATCTGTATTAGGGAGCACCAAAGGATAGTTTATGTACTCTGTCTAAAAAGAGGTGTTGCAAGCCAGCGTTACACTAGATAAAAATGGACTGCAAAGTATCCTGTACTCAGTGGAGTACAGCTAATGCATCATGATTTTCAGACACATATAGCACCACAAGCAAATCATTTTGGGTTAAATGCACCTTTTGTATGGTTATTAATGCAGTTTTACTTATCATTGTTATTCCATCAGGATAGGTTACAGAAAGAATGCAATGGGTAAGAAACCTGGCAAGTTAAAGAATGATGTTTATAAAATGAATTTACCCCAAACATAGAAGAGCAATTAGCAATGGTTCTAAACCAACGACAGTGGTTTAAACTCACTGTAGTGGCAGTTTGCAATACTGTCTTTATAAAATATATTGCAAAGTAGCTGGGAAGGCCAGACTGTATCATTATGAATAAGGCCAACACTTTTAGTGAGGAATTTAAAGTCAAGAGGTTAAAAGGATAAGCAAAGACATGAGGAAAGTGAAAGAACAGCTAAGAGTTTAACAGTTGTTGGTGTAAAAAATCTAAAAATGATGTGTTTAGTGCCCAGAAAACAAGACATGGGTTATTAATTAGCTGGGCAGGACAGAAAAGCAGTAAACAAGAGAGAGACCAATTTGTTAACTTACAGTTCCCTGGCAATATCAAACAGAAGTTTATTTTAACATCCTTTACACACTTGCAATCCCACATAAGCACCACAGCCTTTCTCAACACATTTGTCATGACTGCTACAGTATGAATATTATATATACTACTTCTAATATATCTCTGAGAGTAGACCATTTGATTGGACAAACAGAACTCTTCCATTTGTAGCAAAGTACAACTATCACCACAAAAATGATCTCCTTATCTGAGACAAAAAGTACAGGTGAGCATTATGAGTCAGCTATAAGTTACTACAGTTTAAACCACACATGGAGTGCTACAGCACTCAGGTTTGACTGCAAATGCAATACCGGTTTTTAAAAGCTATAAAGAAGTATAAACCCACGCCTGCTAAAGACGCTTCAGGTCAAAGCACAAAAACCAAAGTAAAATCCTGAAAATCATCACCACAACAGTCCAAATATCTCTGACAAACGTTGAAATAAAATGGAAATATTTCACTAGCTTTTATTAAAAGCAACAAACACACAGAGACAAATAGGCCAAAAACGATAAGCGCTTTCGGCAAAAATCCGCCTTCATCAGATCGTATTGTGCAAAGGTTACTATTGGTTTAAAATCGAAAAGGTGGCCACCTGCTGTGTTGATGATTTTCAGGATTTTACTTTGGCTTTTAAAAGCTGGTATTGCATTAAAGATAGATCAGGATTGGCTGACCATGCCCCCAACACTCTGCGACCAGGGCAGTTGCCCTCTTGCCCCACCCTAACTACACTGCTGACCATCCCTGCATTATCACTTACTCTGACATCCCTGCTCCGTGGCTCACTATTACATCTCCAGTGGGAGTCATCCTTCTCCCTTCCCTTGTTGCAGCACCCTTTTTACTGCTGCCTGTGCAATATACTCATCTTTTGTTTCCATATTATTCCCAGGCACTAATGTACATGACCCTATAAATGATACTTCATCACCCTCTCAAAAGCAACCTCCATTTCCCCATAATATTTCATTCCTTTTTCTACTGGTCTCTCTCTCTGTACCAGACCCCTTTGTTTAACAGTTGCTTACTTGTACGACTAAATAGTAATATTTCCAACCACCCCTTTCTCTACCTGCATGATAACTTCTTTAAATATTAAAAGCACTGAAATGGCAGCCTCATGTTTGTTACTGTCTCTGTTTTTGATTCCTGATAATCTATACTTCCCCCTTTCTCTACCCCCCCAGCCACAGCCTTTCTACTCTTCCCACATATTGTCACTCTTGCCTGTCCTCTCCCTGAACCTCCATGTAAACATTATTTGGCTAGAAATCCTCTCAATATGCCCCCATCACCACTGTTACTTCTCCTCCTCCTCCCACTTTTCCTTTGTTGCAAAGGTTTTTCAATTTTAGCACTTGTTGACTTTTCTCATACTCTGCACCAAATGAAAGCAAGCATATTTAGACTTTCCTGTTTGTCACTCAAAATATTCCCAACTAGTTCATCATATTAATCCATTTATCCATCCACAACCTCTTTTTCCCATTTTTACACATGGGGTCACTCTGTCACTTCACTAGTGACACACATCTAGAGCCAAGATGTATGCCACCAGGTGCCTAGCCCTGCTGCTTGTCTCTTTACAAGAGTATGATATCTTCCTGAAAACCCTTTTAGAGGACTTAAAGAAAAAATTATGGAGTAGAGGTCAACAAAACCTAGATTAAGTAAGACACAGTTGCAGTACAAAGGAAAGGACTATGGGAAATATAGGGTCTACTTTACGTTGTTGTAAGCTGACAATATTGAATACAATATTGTCGGCATGACAATGTCAAAAGGTCAGAACATCGCGCAGGTAAACAGAAATCTCCTAAAAGGGGGAGATTTCCGTTTACCTCAATGTAGTGCAGTCTCGGAGTTGGTATATTTAAGTAGGGGGGATGTGACCGGTGCAGGGGCCTTGCCCCCCTGCCTACGCTAGTTAGTTTTTTTTTATTGATTTATTTATTTTTTTCATTATTCGATATTTTACTACTTCGATCAATAAAGTTCGATCTTTATTGATTCGATGTAGTAACATTTCAATAACGTGATATAGACGTGAAATATAGGCTGAATGCATTAGTTTTGATAGGATTTGTGTAACTGGCATAAACAATGAGACAGTGGAAGATGATTTTGTCTACCAGTGAATCCAGTGTTTCCATATCTTTTAAGTTTCTGTTTCATTCATCAAATTATCTGTCCCACTAGTGTGCAACACTATCATCTCTCATGAATGTTCCATCAATTTAAAGTCAAGTTTTAACAACCAAATGCACAAATTAAAGTCTACAACCTATTATGGCCAAAGAGCCAATCAGTTGAACTATAACTAAGTCCTGCATGCCTTTGATTTATATACACTTGAACCCTGTATGACACATAACACTTTTACTTTTTCACACATTACTCTGTCTTCATTCCTGAAATGATATGCAAGCCTAGATGGCCTTCTCTGCTTACTGAAATAAACTAGTTGGCCTTCAGTTTAATTTTTCAAGTTCATTCTTACCACAACAAAGTATGACTGCCATGCTCAGTCATTGTGTTGTATCCTCCAAACATGTTTAAACTGTATTCTTTCACAACCTTTTCCACTTCATGCAAACCTACCACTCATAACTAGGATGTCCATGCTTCATTTATTCAACAGTGTGTGTATCTGTTTATAGGCTGCCGACCCTGTCGGTGTATTGTGTTTATTGGTGTTTTCGCTGCATACCGAGTCCACAAGTGCTTGCTTTCATTCAGGGTGTGTGTACTTGGTGCTTTATTTATGTAGTCAGGATGACAGCTTCATTTATGTATTCTTCATGTATTTATTCAGGATGTCCATGTTTATTTCCAGGTGAAGCATTCTTCATTCAGGATGTCCGTGTGTGTTTGTGTGTGTGTGTGTGTGTGTGTGTGTGTGTGTGTGTGTGTGTGTGTGTGTGTGTGTGTGTGTGTGGTGTGTGTGTGTGCGTGTGTGTGTGTGTGTGTGTGTGTGTGTGTGTGTGTGTGTGTGTGTGTGTGTGTGTGTGTGTGTGTGTGTGTAAAATGCCTTAGATAGATCCACCTGGTGGTTAGGGTTACTCAGGCTCAAAGCCTGTACCTTAGGTACAAGGAGTAAGAGCCTGAGTTCTCTACCCATACCACCACTTTTGGTTGAAGGAGTTATATCTCTCAACTGTACAGATTTTTCCATAATGTCTATAATGTGTTTGGCTCATACTTTTAGTCTGTTTCTCTTACAATTTGGATGGTGCAGTGGTAGTGTTGTTGCCTCACAGCAAGAGGTTCTCTGGTTTGATTCTTGGAAGTTTTAATGCTAAGTCTATGTAAAATAAAATCCAAATAATCATCATAGAAGTAAAGCAGTATGCACATTAGTGTTTATGGTGAATGGGGCGAAAGAGCCAGGTAATGGGACATTCGAATGGCTGCAGGGGGACTCTGGGCCATATTTTGATTGTCTGTTCTTCAGTTTACGTTTGAAAGTTACTATCCCACAATTCCATTGGAGTGGGTGGGGTTACATAATTATGTATGCAAATGTCATGTTAATCAGCGTACAGATTTGTACCTATTTTCATGGGCCTTTGCCCAGATTTCTGATGTTTCCAAGTTGAGAGGTATGCTTGGTGGTGTAGAACATGCCCCCTACTCCCGTATGCCAATTATAAGTCTATGTTTTGGGGTACTCTAAGGAGCCTTTCCTAGTGGTGTAGTGCATCCACCCACCACCTGATCCCTGCAGTAACATTGGTGCCGATACAGCATTTAAGGTATTCCCCTGGTGTCTTCTGGTTCCCTCCACCCCTGATCCCTGTACTACTACTATAGGTGTCATCATGGCACTTAAAGTAAGCCTGCTATGTAGTGCCTTCCCCCACACCACCCTTCAATCCCCATTTTGCAGTCTGTGCCATTGTGACAATTTAAAGCCCTATTGTCGAGTCGTTCCCTCCACTACATTTCTGTTCAGTGGTCAAACACGGCCTTTTGACCATGGTCAGTACCATGACATGATGGAGATGGCCATGCTAGTGGCATTTCAGGGAGAGAGCACATGGGTTGTCAGCATATGGGTCTCCTCCCATAATGCCTCTTTAACATTCACCATGGCTGCAGGGCCTCACTTCATGGTGCTCCACATCTTCACATCATAGGACCACTCAGCACTGTGTAAAAGCACCTGCTGAATCAAAGAAAGGTACTGTGACTTACACACCTCCAAGTACAAGCCATAGTACATTTACAGATTCAGTCCAGTATCACCTAGGTGTTGTTTGGTACTCAGAAAACCTTCAGTATCTTTCTATTTATTTCTGTTCCACTCATTTTGTTGCTAAAGATTATGAAGTTCCCACATTTTTTTTAATTCAAACATCATGTTGTTTCAAAAACAGAGTTGATCTCAGACTACATAGCCTAAGCTAGACAACAGAGGTTTTCTCATTTTCATTATTGGTAACCACCCACAATTTTACATCTTATAACTGTGGCTTCTACTGGTCAGTATATTTCTATAACCGATTGAAAGGAAACATTTTTTCAAGGACTCATTTGTCGGTGAACATGAAGAACGTATTTTAGTGCAATAGTTAAACAAACTGGTAACTAACTTATGACCAGTGAAGTGTTGTTTTTATCCATGTAACTACTAAATTAAGCACTATATCAAAGTTGCTAGCAGGTATGTTTTTCTTCTTAACACATTGAAGTGACAGATCTCAGTCACTGATGAATGAGCAGAGCTAACGACTTTCAGACCCATCAAGAGTGTGGTGTGGATGAAGGAGGATATGGAACTTTTTAAGTATTATATCTTTGATCACTTCAGAAAAGTTTGATTTTTATCACCTTTGTATTTAAGAAAATCTGAAAGCAGAGAAACTCAGTTAAAAAAAAAGCTAAGCACTGACTCACAACAGTATCACTGAAATTAAATTAAGGAACAAGAAACCCTCATATGTAGTCTAGGTTGTGTCATATTATAAGGACCCAAACTTTGTTCTAGAAAGAAGACAAAGATAGTGATAAACAGCATGGCAGGCTTCACAATGACTATTTTGGGGCAGAGACATTAAAATTAACCAGAAACACTTAGAATATCAAGAATGATGTAATATGTATTTTTTCAGTTTTATGTGGCGTATATTATGTGATGGTTTGTATATTGTATTTAGAACAGAGGGCTGAAGCTATTGGCTTGTTAACAAGCTGCTTACTGTGGTATAAGATTTGATTCCTTCAGCCTCCATTTACTTGAATGACTCGGAGCAAGTCAATTAACCAGACATGCTCTTGGGCTGAGTATAAAAAAGGTCTATGTTGATCAGTGATCTACCCTGGCTAAAAACATAAATAAATAAATGTATAAAAGAAATATCTGAAAGCTGTAGCCTCTACATAAAAATGATAAATACAGGGCCATCTAGAAATCTTTATTGTTTTCTAAAATTAACAAAAGAATAAATAGGTGAGTTGAATAAACAGTTAAATAATTTTATTTTAATTCTAATGTATTGTTGGTTCTACAAGGGATTACCAAATGACAAAACAGCAAGCATCATAAATGTCAAAAATAATAAATAGTAATAATGCCTGAACACAGAAGGCTAAAAGTTAATTTCAAGCACGTTGTGCGGGAGTTCAAGGCCCCTACACCCCCTTAAACTTATATATACCAACTCCATGGTCACACCAAGTCAAAGATGGGAGAAATCTCCCTAAAGAAAATAATCACTGGTAGTGCACACTAAGAAACTGCACCAGCAATGAGGTTTTGTACAAAACAGCTATTCATTTATGTTCCTTGATATCTTTTTGCAGGTGATTCTGGAGGAATTTCAACCAGACTGCCTATAGAGAAGAAATATCTGTGACCAACATTGGCTCATCTATTTGTTATAACCATCAGACTTTTCTCTCCTACTGGCAGTGGCAGCTGGTGACTTCAAATCAAAGGGAGGCTGTAGGAGACAGCTGAATGGGTGGGGTCAATGGGAAGGGGTGTGGCCAACTAGAAAGGGGAGGAGCTTTGCTCAAAACCACAAAAACTAACTTTAATTAAATACGCTGCCCTGGGTGCCAAACCATCATTATGAGAGTCCAATCAAGACAAAATGAAGTGTAGAAAAAATATTTCAATACATTGGCTGCATGACAGCTTACTTAATATCTAGATGGAAACAAAAAGGTTGTGAGGCATGAAAAAATAATTACTTTTTAAATGCATTACTGGAATGCTAGTCAAAATCAAGTATAAAAAACAAGCAGGACTCAACTCAAACCACTTCTCCTTGAACTACAGTTCTAATTATAATTTATATTCAGCTTTATTAAAGTACCAAGTAACATGCTGAAAGTAGCAATCTCTGTGATACCCCCACTCCTGCTGCCTGACAACAATCTACTTGTTTCATGGGGAAAACATGATCAAAGTAAAAAATGAAAAGCAAACAAGAAACAAGCTCAAGATACATTGCTTAAAGGATTACTGTACAGGTTATAGACCGCAAATGATAGATTGGCATTCTGTTTAGTTTATGGGTAAAGCCTGCAGAGATGACTGGAAGTCTCCAACAAGTGTAATGAGCTTCTTAAAATAATGTAATCCTGTTCTTTATTACAAATACTGTCATATGTGTTTCAATACCCAAGGCTTATACATTATCTAGTTATGCAAGTATTCTCTGCATGGCAACAACAGAAAGGCTTTCAATGTTGGCAGTTCTTTAGCAGTATGCTTATTTAAGCTTACTTGCATCTTATGATCTCAGACAAGCTTACCTGATGGTCATTAAAACATTGCTACTTAAACCCAGAGCAACAGGCACTTTCTGAGTAATAATAAGCATAAATCAACAGTACAAAAATATGACAGAAACCAGACCATTCTGCAAAATCAAGGACAGATGAAAAGCCACTGTAGTACTTGTGTCTACCTTGGATGGGGGGATACTCTGCACATTTACACTGCATAACTGCTCCTTGCCTTGCTTGGACACACCCAGAGTCACTACATGGGGGAGTGGGGTGCAACAAGTATGTCACAATTTGAAATGTCTCTGGCTGACTGTGATGGCCCTGACACATTTGTCATACCTCTCAACCTCAGGGCAAGAAATCTGGACAAAGCCATATATAGAAGTGGGACAAAGGCCCAAAAATAAGGACAATTTTTAAATATTGCTCTTATAAAGATAATAGAATAGTAGGTCTTGCATTAGTATGAATTTTCTGAAAGGTATGAAATCTGAAACTCAAATGCCTGTCATTATTTTCTAACGTCAGTCTTTAATTATTTGCCACTAATTTGCCAAAACACAGTTTTATGAAAAATGGACCAAAATGCGATGCAAAAATATAAAATAGCCACACAATACAGCTGGGAACCTATCAAAGAAAGGACACTTTTTTAATAATAGTACTGCTAACTTGAGCAGCTGACAAAATAAAAGAATCTACATACATTTCTGAAATAAAAGTAATCTATAACCCTGATTATTACATTTATTTCTTAATTGTAAACCTTCCACGTTTTCTTCCAAAATTGCTATTTTGCAGAGGGATTATTAGGGGAAGAACAACATTTTGAGCCAAAATCGGGGACAGTTGAGAGGTATGGCTATGCCTAATTCTATAAAACAATTTATTTGCATGTACCGCTCAACCTGTTAATGCAATAAATCTGGACAAGGCCAAATATATTGGGGAACATATAAACAGTACTAAAAATTGCTCTTGTATAAACTGAGACAGTTGATAGAACAACAGGTCTTACTTTAGCATGCATTTTTCTGACGGTTATGAAGTCAGATACTCAGTGTCTGTCATTATTTAGTGACTTAATTCTTAAATGATTTGCCAAAAAAAATACAAATTTTATGAGGAACAAACCAAAAATAAGAAGCAAAAATCTATTCATTCTGTGAAAATCTGGGCAGTTGGGAGGTACGGTTCAGCTGGGGCTGTCTGAGTTTGCCACCCTTCCCCCTAACAAAATCATGGTCGAATGGAGCCTCCCTCCTGCAGCCATTCCAATGAACCATTACTTGGCTATTTCACTCCATTTACCATAAACACTAATGTGCATACTGCTTTACTTCTGTGATGATTTGGACTTCATTTGAAAGTTTTACTTTGCATTTTACAGCACAAACACTAAGACATCTGCTAAACAAAGCAATGCAATCTCACAAAGAAAACAGACTTAGCATTAAAACTTCTTTGCCCTTGAAACGCACATTCATTGAAACAGCATTGAAACCCACATTCAAAGAAAATACATTTTGCCAGTGACAGATAAAGATTAACTTTGGGCTGTTTTCAAATCATAGGCTCCTTGCACATGAAACATACATGTGCTCTTTGATGCACCTTCCTGATTGTACTAAATTATATTACTTGTATAATACAGTACAGTTGTTAGAGGATGTTTTAAATTTATTGTTTTGAACATTTTTCCAGTAAACAGTGAAACAAAATGCATGCACCAATAATGACAAAACTGCCCAATTCAGAACATTTTTCTAGTAAACAATGAAACAAAATGTATGCACCAATAATGACAAAACTGCCCAGTTCAGAACATTTCCATCATAAAAGTCTACTCAAACTTCTACAATCCACCATTATCAGTAAATATGCAGAATCTCTGAAGAAGTAAAAGTCATCTAAATAATTCCACATTAAAAAAAATCTGTAACTAATGAAGAGGTTGCTGCTAGCAAACAACTTTATATTTCATTGTTTCATCTACAAAAAGAGTGCCTGTTGTCCTTGAGGAATAAATTGCCTTTGTTGCATTAAAAAAATGATAAGCTAGTAATATTGCAATAGGGAATGGATGGCAAACTGAGAGGTTTATAGTTACTGGGTATCTTCTCCAAAAAGGATTGCAACATCCAGCCCCCTTACAACAAAGTACAGTATTAGCAATACATCTACCTACTGTGGGAGTAGAACCCACATCCTTCTGCATCTAAACCAAGTAGACTACCTGTTGTGCTATTAACAATGCGAGCAGACTCAGCATAAGCAACACTAAACTTTTGTTCCCCTGCAGCTCTCAGCTTCTTGTAAAATCTACTTGACACTCAGCTGTATCTCTGAACTTTGCAGCACAAGAAATCTGGGAAAAGCCAAAATTTATTGGGGGGGAGCCAAAAAAACAGGGACACATTTTAAACATTGCATGTATAATGTTGAAAAGTTGCTAGAATAAAATGCTGTACTACCACCATATATTTCATTGCCAAGTATTGAACCCAGGACCCTGTGCAAAACAGTCAACAACATACCACTATGTCAAATCATCTGTTTTATGGAAGAAAGGAAGACTGAAACTTAAATGGCTACCATTTAGTGAATTCAGTTCTCACCATAGCTGTCAACCTTTTAGCACAAAACACCTGAACAAAGCCAATAATGGGGGAATACAGCCCCCAAACATATTCAGTGAATTCAGTTCTCACCACAGCTCTCAACCTGTTAGCAAAAAACATGTAGACAAGACAAAGCCAGTAATGGGGAAATACATCCCTCAAACATATTCAGTGAATTCAGTTCTCACCATAGCTCGCAACCTTAGTACGAAAAGCCTGGACGAAGTCAATAATGGGGGAATACAGTCCCCAAAATAGGGACAAATTTCAAATATCCATCTTAAAAACTTCGAAAATTGCTAGAATAAAAGGTTTCATGTTACCATGTACTTTCTGAAGAATATGAAGTCTGAAATTCAAATGCTTGTCATTTTTATTTAACATTTGTTAACCAGGAAAGTCTGACTCGGAACAAAAGCCAATTTTCAGCAGAGGCCCAGGGAGAAACACTCCAGACATGTCTTTGTAAGATGGGAGGACACCAGAGCAAACCCACACAAACACAGAAAGAACATGGAGACTTCACACAGAAGGCACCCCAGCCAAGAATCAAACCAGAGAACCTAGTGCACCACTGCACCATTGACTGCGTCAAGAAACAAAACTACAGAAACCATAGATTTTATGAGGAACAGAACAACTATGAGGCAAAAATCTGCAAATTTTTTTACAAATAGTGGTGGGTAGGGAATTCAGGCTCTTGCTACTTGGGCCTAAGGTACAGGGTTCATGCCTTATTCTCTACCCACCACCATGTAGCAACTGGGGCATTTTACTTACACATACATACACACACACACACACACACACACACACACACACACACACACACACACACACACACCAGAAAATCACTCTCCCTACCTGTTAATTCATCTGCAGCTAACAGACATCATCCATTCGAGCTCCTCCATAAGTCCCTTGTAGCAGGTGAAAGCCTGTGATGATCCATCCATATAGAGCCCACTGCAATGAGCTGTACAATCTAGCAAGCAAGTCCTTCCCCTTCCGTATCCTGCGAACATTGCAGTCTGATCCCCTTCCTGTCTGTGCAGTTCTAACTGCATACACTTCTGGGAGATTTGCAAATTCAATGTTGTCTTCCCAATCTGGACTGCTGGTGAGACAGTCTGGATTCTGTGAGCATGCTCCAGACTGGTTCACCAGTAGTCCGGATAGTGGGAAATGCCGTGAGTGCGCATTCGCGACGGTCCGGGACTCTGTTAATTTGATTTTGTTATTTTCTTTTTGTTTTATTTCTGTTTATGTTTTACCTTTACAGCTGGGGTGGTCTGCAGTCCTGCAGTCCAATAGCATGAGCCAGCCCTGCCTACTGGTTACTAATCTGAAAGCAATGCCTATCCCAGTCTTTGAAACTTCATTTCAAATCTGCTGTTGCTGTATGGATTTATGGCAATCCATCTGGCATATGTCCAGCTGTGTAGTAATAATATAATGATTTGGAGAGTTCAACATGCAGAACAAACTAAGTGTGTCAGAGACCTTGACCTTTCTTCTAGGTTGCAAAAAAAAAAAAAAACTGTTAAGCTAGCACCCACTGTGACAAGAATGCCCAGGGTGTGGACCATTCTCGAGCAATGCAAATCCATGTCTGAAGGACAGTAAGCTGCTTTCTTCAGTACATTTTTTTTTCAGAAGCATATGCTCACATACATGTGGAATAATACCACCTTCTGCTGCTACAGTAGCTGCTTACACTGTTTAGTAGTGCAAAACAAGCTTATAGTCATAACTGTGGTACCTGGGGAGTATTGCAAATGGTCAGTTGTGATCATGGTCCATCCCAGTAAACAAATGTAATATAAAACAAAATCAAAAGCCCATTTCCACTGAACCATAAACATTCATTAATATAAATAGAACATAATGAACTGCCAAAAAGCACATCATCACCATGTAATCCTGGATTGATATCTAGTGTTTTGCAGTTTTTCTAGATTTGCACCATGATTTAGGTTTTATTTTGTAAATAATAAAGACATGGCTTAGTCCTTCAGCTCCCACTTACCTAATATATACTGAGTGACTGTCAGTAAACCACTTACTCATGGGTATCTCTAGGAGAAAGACGTATATGTTTATGCATTTACCATATTACCAAATAAACCAAAAGAAAATAATACTGTGACTGCTCTACAGAGTGCAGTTATACCAATATTAGCTAGCAGGAAGCAGAAAGAGTGTCCTGGCTCAGAGTCCAGTCTAGAACATGATTACAAGATAAGCACAGCAATGTCATGCAGGCCTGCATTTGTTGATTCTACTACAGTCTGAGTAAAAAATAGTGGAATAGTACATAAACTAGTTGAAAGTTTGGACGTTTCAGTTTTAATTAACTGAAAAAATGAATTTAAAATGCCTAAACTAGTAAAATATAACTAAACTAGTAAAATATCAGCATTTTTAGATAAATGGGGTAAAAACTGAGTAATGAATGCACTTGCAGTTAGTAAAGCAAGTTGAGTGATATTTCAGTGGGGGATGGGGGATATATTGACTGGTCATTCACATCAGAAAACAAAAACACTGAGAAGAATTACCTTTTCTGGTGGAGAGCCACCCAATGTGATTGATGTTCCCACACCAAATTGAAAAGTCATTTGCTGTTTGTGTGTGTGTGTGTGTGTGTGTGTGTGTGTGTGTGTGTGTGTGTGTGTGTGTGTGTGTGTCTGTGTGTGTGTGTGTTAATGTAAGTCTGTGTATACCAGGTCATCCAAGCATACTGATTTCAATTACTGAAATTGTTGTAGAGAGGATTGTGATTTTATTTTCTCTCACTCATTTTTTTCACAAGCAGTGTGTGCTGATAATCACATCCTGAGCTTCGCTGTGGTACACAACTGACAGATACCTCAGGCTGAAGCTGCCTTCTCACTCTTGACAGCAGATATATAATGAAATGAGTACTGCAGACAATAATGAAGTGTACATTTTTCCTTAGATTGCAACCAATGAGAAGGCACAGCAAAAGATTTATACATTCTGAAGGCAACAGTTCCAGATTACTTTGTACAGCTGACTAAGCTAAAACGGGTAATGAAAGTCAATAAAAATGCATAGTACTTCAGATTCCCAGATATGAAAGTTAGCAGAATCCATATGTTAGGTGAAGCTTTTTATATATTCCAGGCGAGTTCAGTCCCCTGCACCGATACAACTTGGCACCTGTATTCATACCTCTCAGCCTCATAGGGCAAGAAATCTAAAGACAAAGCCTAACATAATAGGGTGACAAAGGCCCCAAAATAGGGACAGATTTTAAATACTGCTCTTATAAACTTAGAGAATTACTAGAACAGCAAGATTTGTATTAACATTCATTTTCTAAAGGATATGAAGTCTGAAACTCAAACGCATTTCATTATTTAGTGACTTCAGTCTTTTGTGGTTTTCCAGAAAACAACAAATTTTATGAGTAACAGACAACAGACAAAAAATATGAGGCAAAAATCTGTCCATCCTGCAAAAATCTGGACAGTTGAGAGGTATGCCTGTCTTAGCAGGTGCTGTACATCCTTCATGTGTATTCTATATGTCTAATCCTCTCTCAGTGAACACGCGCTTTGTGTGTTTGCATTTTGCTTGCACGTACCCAGTAGAGCACCATGTTTACTGTTGATATATATATATATGTGTGTGTGTGTGTGTGTGTGTGTGTGTGTGTGTGTGTATATATATATATATATATATATATATATGTACAATTCTTTGCTTATATCAGTGCTATGAAAATATGTCTATATTCTATATGCATCCTTAATTACAATAACATAGCACAAATGTTGCATGACACAGAGTTTTGTTAATCATTTGCACCTGATGTAGACACTGTTTTCTACATTATTATAGTACCCACTAAATATGGCTAGGTATGTACTGTTTAGCATGTCTGTTAAAGTCATGTTCATAATGAGCCTTTTTGTAATAAATGTCAGTAAACGAGCACTAATTGGATGCTCCTCCCTCTCAAAATAAATAAATAAATACAACAGAAAGATAGATAGACAGACAGACATATGGATAGAAAAGCACACAGATAAAGATAGATATAGATAGAGCTAGACAGGTAGATAGATAGATAGATAGATAGATAGATAGATAGATAGATAGATAGATAGATAGATAGAGACATACAAAGAGATAGATTGATAGGCATGCATAGAGATAAATAGGTACATAGATAGATATATAGATAGGCAGTTGGACAGACAAGCAGACATACAGACAGGTAGGTAGGCAGATAGGTAGATAGGTAGATATTACTAACACTGCATCAAGTGCCATGTGTATGGTGGCACAACACTTGTAGAGACAGTGCTGCATTAATGCTGTTCATTAAGATATACACACAAAACCACTGGCAGAGAGAATGATACATAAGAAATAATCACAGATTGCACACAAAATATGACACAGGAAATACCCAGGCAATCCTGGAACAATAGAAATGAAAGACTGCAGTAGTGTCCTGGAAATGACTATGCATCCAGAACACCCAGGGAGATTCTGTGCAGAGCAGATGCTATGAAAGCACACCTGAAGAAAACAGCATGTCATACATGACTCCCTGGTAGAAACTACTCAAAGTACAGTTGTGTGAATATGCAGCACCCATACTTAACATGAGAGAGGCACACAAATAATAACCATAGAATGGGCACGTGTGGTACAGCAGGCAACAAGGTGCGTCCCCTAAAACATGCACCACAGTCAGTTTGTTTTTAAATTTGACAAATGTGTTGCAGTCTTCCATTTTTTGAAAGAGCTCTTCAGAAAATATGTACTTAGAAGTGGCAGATTTCTCCCCCCTTATGTTAAAAACTGTAGTGAAGTAACAGTTTATCAGGATCAGCAGAGCTACTACTGACAACATGCTTTTATAGAAAAGAAATAAAAATTTAGAAGCAAATGTTTTCAGTTACAGGTTATGATAAAAGTAGATTAACAGATATTTTGAATTAAGTCATGATTAAAAGGAAGGATTGTTACCAATCTACTGTTACCTTAGGAATGGTGGAAAAAGTCTAGCCAACTACATGATAAGGTAGATTATCAGTACAGTTTTTTCATAGCCTGTTCTGTAGATTCCTGTTCTGTTAAAAAGATGTTAACAACGAAGTGTGCAAGGTGCTATAAGAAGGCCCTAAGTTTGTAAACTGAAAGGTTCAAATATAAAATGTTTGGTACAGCAGAATGAGGGCAAGATTCTTTCTGAAACATAATGAATTGCCAAAATGCATCATCCTGTAATCCTGGGATTGATTCCTTCAATCCCCACTTGCCTAACATATATTGTGTTATTCTCAGTAAATCACTTAGACAGTTGCTCAGGGAGTTTCCCCTAGAAGAAAGGTAGGCATATATAGAAATAGATAGAAAGATGGGCAGATGAGCAGACAGACAAATGGTAGATAGACAGGCAGGTAACCAGATAGGTAGATAGGTAGACAGATGACTAACAGTGCACTGTCTGCCATATTGCAGCTACATCAATGACGGCCCCCAATTATATCTGCTATTTGGTGGACATTCATACAGCATTAAGGAGCATTGCTATTTTAACACTGTGGGTATTACGTATATGGAATTATGTTCTGATTGTGACAGTTTTTATGTAAGGAAGACAACATAGAACCTGACACGGCATATTTATGAACCCATTTATGATATTACAATGAAATATATCAGTAATGCTGTATATAAGCATACTTTGGTATGTGAAAACTATACAAAGTTATTGTTTAGTAGTCCGCACAAGGCTGATATTCGATTTAAGAAGTGATTATAATAGTAGACTGTAGCAGAAGGAATTTTATTGGCAATTGGTTGTTAGCTATATTTGTAAACCCCTCCCTGGATTTCAATAAACAGATAAGTATTATATGCCATAAAGGTCAAGCCCATGAAAATAAAAACAAAACAAATTAGAACAGCATCCTTTTCCACCATTTGCTCTTCTTTAATTTACCCCTTTCATGTATTTTTATATATTGAGACCAAATAAGCGTCATGATAATAAAATATTTTATTGATAAATTCTATTGGTTGATCAGTTACATGATTCTTAGGATGTTATTTAACCAGTTGGATTATTAATTTGATAGCTCTGATGAATTATATTTTGACATATGGGATGAAAACATTAAACTAGTAATTCATTAAAGTGTTTTGATTTTATTTCAACAGTTTATATTATTGTAATAGACAAAATAACTAGAAGGTAAAAGAGTATCCACTTAGTATTTGTTGGGAAATAATGTGAACAACATTATTTAATATCTTCACCTGTGGAAAAGTTTAAATAAACCTCCCATCTGTTATTCAAAAGCTTAGGAAGGCCAGTTTCTATATGTACTCATCTGTGATATTTAACTGTGAGCAAATGAAAGAAATTTTGTTCACAGTAATGATTGTTACACAGGGACACAAACATATCCACACTACTGACACACTCACACAACCACACATATACACACACACACACACACACACACACACACACACACACACACACACACACACACACACACACACACACACACACACACACACACTCTCTCTCCTATAAAACTACCACCTCTCAAAAAACAATATTCTGCATGTGGGCACTACTGATGTTTGACCATCCTGAGGTGAAACAAGTAATGGCCAAGGTACATTTCAGCATTTTTCTCTTACAAAGATGAACTAGCCCTACCAGAAAAGACATACTAATAGATTCAGAGGTATATATATTAGGCTAACAAGCACACTGGGACCTTTATAAGCCTAGCCATGCAACCCAACCCAATTGTGTCCTCATGTAACATTGGCGTCTGTTTGGAGAGGTATGTTAGGAGGTTGCTAAAAGTTTAGTGGTGAGTGTTAGTTTGGGAATATTTACTGTCGGTCTCTATCAGAGACATGGGGGCCAGATCAACAGGTGAATTTTTATTACCAATCCAATGGTCAAGGTTACATTGAATAGGATTAGGAATGGACTCTGCTTCACATGGATGAGGAGCCTATTCCACAGCACATGGATCCTTTGAGACACATATCTTTCTTTTCTATTTATGCCGCAAGTAAAGTTGAAATCCTTGGATCTAGTGTTTCTGGTGCTAGTAATTTTGCGGATGTGAAAAGGCCGATCAGGGCTGGATCTGAGGATGCCTTATAAGCCAGGCATAGACTGCATCTCAGTAACCTGGAGGAGACTAATTATAGCGATAGGGCTTTAAAGCGATCTGTATAGGACAATGTGTTAATACCCTGGATTATCTTGGTGGGGAATCTCTGTGGGCATTCCAACTGTTGCATATGCCTGGTCAGGTACATGCTGAAGGAGGCATTATACTCAGTGATGGGACTGATAAGGACTGAGTAAAAAGGTACTATAACTTTCTTGTATCTGGATGGCATGACCTTACTTATAAGTTGGGTGACATAGGATGATTTTCTTACTACCCTGACTATGTGTTGGGCAAAGGCCAGATTACTCTATACATATGTTTCCAGATCCCTAACTACCAGTTCAACTCTTAGGGCTGTGTTATTAATGGATTAATTAACCTGGTTGTACATTTTCCCAAAATACACTATAATGCACTTCTTGGCATTGAGTTTTAATCTGTAACTTTGGCATTTGTCTGTGTTAGACCCTCTTGCATAATGTTATTGTCATGGGGAATCTATGATAGCTCTTACTTGCAGTTGTCTGAAGACTTGGTGAGTCAGAGGCTCTTGACATTAGCCTTGCCCACCAAAAAGTAGATGTCAAACAAGAGTGGGCCCAGCACTGAGCTCTGAGGTACTTGCTGGTAACAGATCCCTTGTTGATGGTAGTCTCACCAATCCTGACTTCTTGGATACCATCCGTGAGACACCTGACAATCCAGTGAGTTATGTAGAGATTTTTACCTAGTTCAGTGAGTCTGTCAATGATACCTGAGTAGGTTATTAAATCGAACACCATTTATCACCAGTTCGGCACACTGCTGTGTGTTACCTTTAAGGTTTTGGACATAGCTATAAAAGGCCTTGTGGTTATCTTCAGCCTGAGAGACTATCTTGACCTTGTAATTGGCTTTGTTGGATTTAATTAGTCCTCTTAGTTTCCTGTTGAGTTTCATTAGTGAGCTCTTGTCATTATGAGAATTGCTCTTTCTGATTTTGGCAATAACTTTTTTCCTTTTGTTATAGACCCTGCTATAGTTAGGATTCCACCAGTGTGCTTTGTTTTTCAAGTTTGTTTGGGCTTACATTGGTAGATTCAGCAGCCTCTATGCAGCCATTTACATAGTTGTACAGGGTTTCTATGAACAATTCCTCACAGATTGCCATGAACTCTGGCTTTGTAAGCATTGAATTTTGAGAAACTTTCACTTAATAAGAAGTAGATTGCTTTAGAATAGTTCCTAGCTGATACAGGTTTTGATGGATTTTCCAAGCTGAGTTTTATTTCAGTGTAGACAGGTTTGTGATCTAACTTGTCAAGTGAGGACATGACATAGGAGGGAGGTGCATCACTCTCCCATATAGGCAAGTACTACGTCCAGTATGTTTGAATCTCTGGTGGGAGTGTGCACTATTTGGTTAAGGGTATTTGTGTTAATAAAGTCCAGGAAATGCCGAGCCTGCAATTTGGAGGCAGTGTACATTTCCTAGACTATAGAGAGGTAGTTGATGTCTCCAATGAATAGGGTATTTGGTTGAATGGTGAGTGCCTCCATAGGTCTAGGTAACAGTTATGGGATTCTTGGGACATAGATTTACATAGATGGTGACCTATAGCTTGCTAGGATATGGTAAGGGATTTTATCTGTGGTGATTTGCGCAGGATGAACTCCAAGGCATCATACTGTTTAACCATCCTACATATATATTTATTGCTAATGTAGATCAAGATACCTCCACCTTTAGTCTCTGTCTGTATAGCTGATGGTCTAAATTTGAGGAAGGTACTGAAGCCTTGCCTGCCAGAGTACTTTATGCAGCTTTAAACCGTCTCAGTAACGACACAGATATTTATATTCTCCAGAGTGAGGAGAGCTTGTAAGGCATGGAGTTTCTTGTTCTTAATGATTGTTTAACTATGATCAAATAGATATAATGCCCCTTGCCTTCTTACACAGTCCACCTCTTTATTCACCCCAAGTAACTACTTTCTAACTTTATACATCTATTACGTTTGACAAACAAAAAATTATAATTCATTGGCTGTGGACAGTGTGTACTAACACTGCCAATAACTTTATCCATGGCATGCCATTATTTTTGGTTTTAAGTCACTCTGCAAGAAAAAAAGTATATCTGAAGATCAACAGAGTCATTACTTGATGATGACAGATCGTTGGTAATGACAAAATTTGCATGTAAGCAACTGGTGATGAGGTTTATCTAGAATGCCAAACTACACAAAGCAAAAGTCATTCTCATAGCTTTTTACTGGCTTCAGCAGAGCTGGTTCCTATTTCTTCTGTCTTATTTTGTAGAACCCTGCAGCTGCATTTTTGACTTGCCTACATCTGGGGTTTTGTGCAACAGCTACTTGGAGTACACTCAATATATTTGTCAAGCACTATAAGCTGAATGTGATGTCCAGGTCCAGGTCTTTCTTTAAAGACTGTAAAAAGTGTATGCTCCTATAAGGGTGACCTGTACACAGCCAGATTTATTTAGGTGTTTGCCTGCTTGCAGTAATATTTTTCCACCTCTGTAATAGCTTATGAGCTACCAAAAGGCTGAAGGAGAGTAGGCAGCAGCTGAAGCTATCCACCAGAGAATTTCTCCGACCTGGATTATGGTTGAACATTATAACAGTCTGACATAATAATCCACATCCTCACCATCATAGCTTCATAACCTCATAACACAAAGGATAAGACTGAGTCCCCCACCCCCCATGCTTATAGTATAACAGGCTACTACAGGCAGAGTGCACTGGCTATCATGCCCTGAATGAGGGAGTTATTAAATGTTTGTAGAGTAAGAACAACTGCCACCATCACTGTTGATATGAAGGCCAGACTTGCAGAGCATCCTGAAAACCTGAACCATCTGCCCACTGTGGTATTGCCAACCCAAAGATAGCTGCATCTATGGTGACTGCCACCTTGAAAATCAGCAATAGAAATTAATTGCCTGTCATTAAGTTGTGTAGAAGCATCAACCATTGAAGATGCCTTTTTCAAACCTTGAAAATTGGCATTTGATGAGAAAATGCAAACTCTGTATTTGCAAACTCCACTACGTTTCTTTCATATGCACACTTAGATGGGGCAACATGGCAGCAATGCTCACCATGAGACATAGAGCCTTTAGAAAACCTCTCCAGCATAAAGTAAAAGTCTCAAGGCAGTACAAGATCTTGGAGGGGAGGTCTGATAAAATGTATGTTTGAAAAAGACTTTGCAAGCCATACATGATGCTAGAAAAGAGTTTAAACATTTGTGGAAACTTAAAATGGTTACAAGATGGAATTTGATGAAAAATTAACTTATCCCAGAATCAAAAATCTGAGCATGATAATCCAGGAAGTAAAGAACAGAAGCTGGGAAAGGATCCATTCCTTTGCCTGTGACGACATAGTTTTAGGACCAGTACCAAAACTTGTGATGCCATATTTAGATACATTAGGGGCTGTCAAATAGCCTCACGTTCAACTCCCCTATCTGCTGCAGATTGAGCAGTCTGTCACTCCGTTGAATCTCAGACTGCTACAAAACCGTATCATTTACATCATGCAATGCACCCTGGGAAATAACATTAGCTAATTAATATTCTAGCTGACATTAAGGCAATACTGCATGTTCAGAGATGGAACTGCAGGAATGTGTCATCATTCCTTATAAGGAAAAGTCCAAAGTAGTTCTATGCCATGTTGATAAAAAGTATAGCAGTCAGTACGATCCCACCTTTGAGTAGGTATTTGGTTTATACAGGAAAGAAAGAAAAATCCTCCATCCTAAATACACCAAGTAGTGTCTAATAAAAGATTTCGTAAAGGCACAGCTGTAAAGATTACTTGCGTATACCAAAAATGTACCCTTCATATTGACTCGTCTGTTCTCTACTCTCCAGGTCATTTTAACATTGTTTTGGTAGATTGAAGCTTCTGTAATAATAATAATCAACCAATTTACACTGTCATTGTTCATTTAAAGCAAAATATAAGTTAAGAACCCATAGTAGGTATTTTTTGTTATTTTATATAGAAACATTTCAGTGTATTACTATGTTATGACAAATCAAATGTTTTTTGTTATTTATTTGGCTATTCTTTGCTCCAAAGATCATAACTAAATAAGTTACCAAAGTTTTACACAATGCATTTTTTAGTACTGTTGTGCCATTTCCTCAAAGACTGACAAACAAATTCCATAGATTACTTATTTTTTACACTTTTATTTTAAATTCCATTTAGAAAGCCATACATTATTCTGCATGACAAAATAATGCATGAAAATATAATATCATGCTGTATGACAACAAACAGCAGTATCATATCAACGACCTATTAAAAAAAACAATATTAATTTGTATCTCTATACATTGTTGTCATAATAAAAAACAAGAACATATTTCCGTAACAGCACCAAGAAATTCAACAAAAATGGAAGGAGAATTGCCTAACAAAGTCGTAGCAAAAGTAAATTTTCTATAGCACTTTGCTAAAGTACCATAAAGGACATCATTATTTTGCTTATGTTGTTTTATTTTGCCTTTGTTTACTGGTTTTGTCTGACTGAGTTTAGTCAGAAATCTCTTTTCAGCGGAGGCCCAGGGAGAAAATCTCCAACATATAACAAACATTTTAAGCAGAGATTCAGTAATATACATGAGCAGACATTAAGTAATATACATTAACAACTACACATACATTTATTAATTCGATTACATTCACATGTAATAAAGATAAACTATTACAATATAAAAGATACTTATGCATTAGCAGATGTAGAACACTGAGCAACTCAACAGGTGTATTAGTGGATTTGTCATCAAATAGATAATAGATCATGTGATTAGTGCTTAGAAATTCAAAGAAGTGAAGGTGAAGAAAGGAACTAGATAGGGCAGAAAAGGTTAATATTGTAGTTAATAGGTGGGGTATAAAGTAGATTCATTGATAATTATATATATGGCTATCATAAGGCTTATATTAAAAGTATAGAAGTGGGGGAGGCAGTGTCACAAAACTATGCATATGCCTGGGAGATGATAGTGCTTCTTACAAAAGTTTTTCATATTCCCAGCCCATACCCAAAAATGAACCCCTTCAACATGTAGCTAGTGGAAGGGGTTCATTTTTGTGTCTGGACTGATTCCATCTTCAAAGAATTATTCTTTTTATGATAACTTCAAATTAAAAACTCTGAACTGTTTTCCTTGTCTAGCATTTGTTAATTCTCATGTTGACTATTTAAGAAATGCATATCATATCCCAATCTTTATTTAACAATGTAAGCCATTTTGGCACCAATGTTGGCACCAGTTATTTGTCATTGGTCATGCTTATGCCCATGGTATGACCAGCCCATCTGAGCCCAAGTACCAATTACCTGATGGCCTGCCAACAGGGTCATATTGTTTTAATGAGTCAGTTCATATCTGAAAGAATCCAATACATTTTCTAAAATGTTTCCACTATATTGTTTTCTTTCTTTAAGAAACTATTGACCTTTTATACGATTGCTAAATCTGTAACATAAAGGCAATACCAAGATGCCTCCATGTTCCACAAACATGCATATTTATAACAAGTCCAAAAATCAGGCTAAAAACATCAGAGGATATAGATAAACCCCTTCAAGCCAGAATCTGTACTGAGACATATTTTACTCCCACAAATGACCATGAAGCAAATTGCTTTCTTATCTTTGTTATAGTTGAAATCAAAATTAATTTTTAAAGTAATTCACTGTCAAAACGTCTTGTAAAATAAGAGTACATTGGTAGCAGATGTCCTGACCTTTTTTGCTCTTAACCTTCCATTTAACAAAGATGGTTTCCAAGAAAAAAGGGGGCAAATATACCAATGAAAAGCTTTCTAAGTTCAGTGATGAAGATTCTTTTTGAGTAAGGTTTGTAAAGCTTTCTAAACATAATCCTTAGATTTTCCTGTATGGAATACATCATAATTATTTATAATATAATGTAGATCAACACAAACAGCCTGTATAACTGGGCAGAACTGGCCATGTGATCATATATAATTTTCCATTCAGAATAATGTAACCATATTTGACCAAAATGTGATAACTCAGGATCAAACATCTTAAACCCCCTTCATCTTAAAGTGCCAGTGGTACATACCGATAAAACAACAAAATCGCCTAGGAGAAGCTAAGGAAACGCCACACAGTTTACTAAGCAAGTAAAAGAGTCATGTACTAGCACTTATATAAGAACGAATCATGTGATTAAAGACGCCATAATTAATCAATTAAGTAATCAGCAGCATCTCAAAGCCATATTAAAATATATATATAAAATATATGCATAGTGCAATAAATACAATCAAGAAATAGGATATTCACAACCTCAAAAACGTATTTTTACATTTTTTTAAAACAATCAATAAAATAGAAATAAATACTCAAATAACATACATCAATAGCATTATCTGACTTAAGCTTTTAACTTATGTATACATCCAATAGATCCTAGCTCATTTAAACCAAGGCCATACTACTGCGTTAAACCGTAAAATCCAATATAATTCACGCCTGTCTAAACATAATGCCCAAGGCCCACCCCTTACATTATGTTCTATATTTCAATAACAATAAATTTAAAGTTATGCTCTGGGTGATACAACACTATGTTTATAAAATGCATTTGTCATTTTTTTCTTTTGAATCATATTCCTGTGCTCATACATTCTGTCTCTATGTTTCCTTTCAGTTTTCCCAAGGTAATATGCAGAGCACTCCTGACAAAGGGCTCCATAAACAATACTGGTAGCAATGCAATTATATTTACGCCTGATTTTAAAATAATAACCATTCATTTCAAAAAGTTTGCCCGCATCAGTACATTTACAGAGTACAATTGCCACATTTTCTCATGGAGATGATCTCTTTACAACTTCTCTTAGTAGTATGTTCTAATAGTCTTTTACAGTCATAAATATGCTGTGCAGGAGTAATAATGGACTGTCTGTGGTGGTAGAGAAACCATGAGCAGAGAATTCCAGAACTGGTAGGTTCATTAAGAGAGGTTTGTTGAAAGAGTGGTTTAAGCTGTTTTGCTGAGAATTTTATGAAGTAAAAAGGTGACAGGTATTCAGATGGGGAAGGTGTAGCTATGGGATGGCATAAGAAGTCAGGTGGTAGAACTGGTTGTTTTCTGAATTTTTTAGGAAGTCAAATGGTGTGAATATGTCAGGTTTGGAGGAATTTTGGGTTGCTGTGCAGCCTATGAGGTTGTATACTTCCTGCCAGAAGGGTTCCACAGAGTGTAAAAGTGGGGCTTGCATAGAGGTAAGACATTTGGGTTTGTATCTTCTAATGCTTTGCTTGGTAATGGTTAAGAGAGTGGTGAAATATTCTGTGGGTGGTTGGTGCTGGATTTATTTTCCACTGCTACCACTCCTTATTTAACAATTGTACGAGAGTTTCTAGCTCTTCTGTGGTTGTTCTTTTTTGTGTTTAAAAAGTCTGGTTAATGAGAGGAGTAATTGATTTGGAAGTTTAAGAGAAGTTGAGTAAAGCTTTTGCCTCTGCTGTGTTAGTATCATGGGGGGGGGGGTGGCAATGAGGGACCAGTCTAAGACAGAGAGGTTTTTCGTGAGTCTGTTCATGATGTTTTTGGGATTTAGGCCTGAAAGTAATTAGCTTGGGTAGTCTTTAATATTAAGATTATATATATATATATATATATATATATATATATATATATATATATATATATACTCTAGGTAATAAGGCAATGGTCACCAAACTTAGGGGCAGGTAGTTATAGAGGAAATATTTCCTGGTTGTATGGCAATTATGAGATCAATCAATAACTGTTGATTTAAGGTTGTGATAAGACTGGTTGGTGTTCATACAACTTCATAGAATTCTAGGTTAGGTAGGAATTCAATAGTGTCATTTGTGTGGCTTTTATGAGATTTATATTGAAGTCTCTGGGTATGATAGAGGAAACTATTGTCTGAATGCTTATTTTGAATTTGAGGACAGACACTGCAGCGGCATAGCTGGCTCAACTAGTACATTGTAAAAGTCCCACAAACTAACAGCCCACCTCCTCAGCTCCTCAAGTGAAGAGCAAAAATAAAATGTAGTACAGCAGCCAATGCATGTACCCCATAGCTCTTCAAGTGAAGAACAAAAAAAAAGATAATTCAGCCAATTACACTCCACCAAATCCATATTCCCCCAGCCCACAACACCCCATACCCCAGTTCTTGACACAACAAAGTCTTTTGATTGGCTTTCTACAGTAATGTAGCCAATTACTATCTACCAAAATCACACACCACAGGCCTCAACACAAGACAAAAAAGGTCTTCTGATTTGATTGGCTTCTTAAAATAATACAGCCAATCATACCCCACCAAATCCACCCCTTCCCAGCACTCAACTCAAATAAATAAATAAAGGAAAAACCTTATTCAGAGTAATGTAGGAAGCAGATTATCTTCCCATTGTGATTTAGACAATCACACCCCATCAAATCTATACCCCTCAACACTCAAAATAAGACAAAAATGTCTCTTTAGATTTGTTTGGTTTCCTGTAGTAATTCAGCCAATCAAATCCCACTGCATCCACACACCCACAGCCCTCAACATAATAAAAAAGGCTTCAGATTTGTTTCACTTCCTACAGCAATTCAGCCAATCACACTCCACCAAATCCACACACCCCGGCCCTCAACACAAGACAAAGAAAATCTTCAATTTTGATTGGCTTCCTACAATAATTCAGCCAATCACATCCGACCAAACCTACACCTCCCAACCTTCAACTCAAATAAATAAATAAATATTTGGATTAGTGTAGGAAGTAGACTGGCCTCCTACAATTTAGCCAATCACACCTCGCCAAATTCATGCTCTCCAATCCTCAAAAAAAAAAAAAAAAAAACAGATTACTGTAGGAAGTCAATTGGCTTCTTAAAGTAATTCAGTCAATCACACCCTGCCAAATTCATATTCCCCAGCCCTCAAAACAAGACAAAAAAGTCTTCAGATTTGACTGGCTTTCTATAATTTAACCAATCACACATCACCAAATCCCCGCCCCAGCCCTCATCACAAAAAAGTCTTCAGATTTAACTGGCTTCCTACAGTAATTCAGCCAATCATACCCCATCAAATTCACATAACTCCATCTCTCCAAACAAGACAAAAAAAAATGTCTTCGGATTTGACTGGCTTCCTACAGTACACTATCCCAGCCCTCAACACACAAAAAATGTTTTTTCAAATTTGATTAGCTTCTTACAGTAATTCAACCACTCACACTCCACCAGATCACCACACTCCTAGCCCTCAAGATAAGACAAAAACGCCTTCAGATTTGATTAGCTTTCTACTGTAATTCATCCAATCACAACCCATCAAATCCATGCCTCCCTAGCCTTCAACACATAAAAAAAAATCAGATTAGTCTAAGAAGCAGATTGGTTCCCTACAGTAATTCAGCCAGTCAAGCCTTATCAAATCAATGCTTCCCCCAGCCCTCAACACAAAAAAAAGTCATCCAATTTGATTGTCTTCCTACAGTAATTCAACCAAGCACAACCAACTAAATCCACTCCCCCAGCACTCATGTATAAAAAGTCTTCAGGTTTGATTGGCTTCCTACAGTAATTCAGCCAAACACATCCAACCAAATCCACGTTTCCCCAGCCCTCAGCATAAAAATTAAAAAAAAAAAAAATATATATATATATATATATATATATATATATATATATATATATATATATAGTAGAAACCACCAAGCCCCAAATTCTGTAGAATCCACAAAGTGACGAGCCGTGGTAGTGCGCGTTCCAAGAATAAATGTGTGTACCAATCCAGGCAAAGATGAAGTGCTTACAAAGTCCTGCCAAAGCACTTTCATACATCAAAGGCTACAAGCTCATTACCAACCACTTGTCGGAATAAAGATAGATATAGTAGCTGCAACAGTCTGTTTAGACCAACCTCAGTGTACCTTGTGTTTAGGCTGTAGTCCACTATCAAACCATGAGTACTTCTAGGCGAGCTGCTTCCTTATACACATCCAATCTCCATAAGAGACAAACACCATTCGGTTCCTTAAACTCTGTTATACCATATAAACTGTTAGCAGACTGCTTCCTTGTACAAATCCAGCATCAGTAAAAGAAAAGACCATTCGGTTCAACCTTCTTTATTCATGTGTGAGCTTTCACGGCAATACAGAGCCGCTTCATCAGACAAACAACAATGCTCTGTAAGAGCTCCAATTTTTAAAAAATACATTGGAGGAAGTCACTCCTACTAACTTCCTGGTATGCTGTGCTAAAGCATTTAAAGTGACAGTGCAACAATAAAATCAAATGATAATATAAAATCAAATAATTCATAATAGCAATGTTATAAATGCAAATAGGACTCAAAGAAACTTCATTTTAACAACACATAACACCATTGTTACGAAGCCAACGTGTTGTACAGATCACACTTAGATTAAAACTTCTTACGAATAACATACTCAAGCTAACATAATGTCTAAGCGACAAAGCACATCGAAATAGCTCTTCTCATATACAAATCCAAAAGGTCAAAATGAATAATGTACAAGACACATGCAAAAAAGCAACGTCCATATTAGCGGCAGAACCAACTGCATGTTCAAAATGCTGATATAAAACCATTATGGAGGGGAGAAAGAAATAGACAATGTAAATCCTAAGTATAAGTGTGTCCATGAAACACAAAAACATACCCTGACATGTATACAGATAAACTTTAAAATATACAACTAAAAATTATAATAAACCAAAAATTATTTAAAATGCATATAAAATAACTATAGTCTGTGTATATGAAAATCTGTTGAACAAATCCACAAAGCAACCTAAATAAATATATTGAACTGAATCTAACAACATTTAACCAAACTAGGTATAACAAATGAGAATATTAACATAGCATATTCAGCATAGAGTATATAGAACTGGCCTATTGTGGATACAACTGATGAACCAATGGTACCAGGTCATGTACATATGGGGGCCACAGTATAACCTTGGAGCCTAAATATTATGTAATCAATTGTTCAAAGTACAAATGGAGAATGTTACAAAGACCTCAATAAATGAGACAACAGAAAATGAGGCCATCTAGATCATCTCAAGGGTCTGGCCTTCAACTGCGGTTTAATGGACAGAACTTCATTCAGGCCTTTCTCCCTATGGGCCGCCAGCCTGCATATCCACTTTAGCTCCGCTTGTTCAGTAAGGTTGACTATATTGCCTAGTCTAGGATTGGGTATCACAACTTGGAGCACTTGAAATAAAAAGGTGTGTGTTGCTCCTTCTCTCATGGTGTGCTTCGATAGAGCACTACATTCTTGTTTTCTAGCTAGGCAATAACAATGGTCCCTTATCCGTTCTCTAAGGGACCTGTTGGTTTTGCCAACATAAAATGAAAAACAGTAGGTACAGTGTGCAATATAAACAATGTTTCTGGTGTTACAGTCACTATTCTGATTTAATGTCCAAAGGTGACCTGAAACAGGATGCCTATAGTAGTGAGATTCATCTACATATTGGCATTGTGCACATCTGCCACATTTACTCGTTCTTTCAAAACCTGACCTTTCTTGAAGCCCTGGGCCTTTACTGTTGCATAGCAGCCTTTTCAGACTCAACATATTGCTGAAAACAAAGGATGGAGTATGGCCCACTAATCTGGTAATACTCTCATTGGCGGTAAGAATATTCCAGTGCTTGTTGATTAAAGTTCGTAGCATGTTACAGCCTATTCCATAAGGCATAACAAAGCCAATAAAACTATTGGCAATGGAATCTAGAGGTCTTCTACTTTCACCACCCAACAAGTATGGTTTTGCTCTATTCTGTCTGAGATATTGCATTTCTGTATATACTTTCTGGATTTCTTCTTCAGAATAAGCTCGTGCCAAAAGGCCATCACTCAGCTCATTCAGCCCTTGCTGATAGTCGACATTCGTAGTGGAAAGCCTAGATATTCTCATAGCTTGTCCCTTTATGATGTTCTGAAAAATATGTGGAGGGTGCATGCTGTCTCTGTGAAGAAAAGAAGGCTTATAGCAGGGTTTCCGATGTATCTTCGTATTAATGCTATTGCCTTGCTTGTAAATGGTAACATCCAGAAAGTCAATGGACTCAATACTAAAATTCATGGTAAATTTTAAAAAAGAACTGCTGGAATTCAGCTTATTATGGAATACATGTAATTGATCAACAGTACCTCCCCATAAAAATAGCAAGTCATCCACAAACCTTTTATAAAATAATATATAAGGTTCGTTAATGATGTGTGCTTCTTCAAAGGTCGCCATGACCAAGTTGGCATAGCTGTTGGCACAGCTAGTGCCCATGGCGACCCCTTTTACTTGCTTATAACAGGTATTCCCAAATAGAAAGATGTTGTGATTTAGAACAATCTCCATTAACCGAGATAGAAACTCTATCTTGTTCTGATTGAGGCCAGATTTGCTAGTAAGATAATGTTGTAACATCTGGGTGCCCTCACCATTCGGTATGCAAGTGAATAGAGAGGTTACATCCATAGTAACAAACAATGCTGATGCTATTCTGGCTGCATTAAGATCACGTGTTAACATGCATAATTCTTTTAACAAATGCTCTGTATCTTTCAGGATGCAATCAGACTTCAATAATGTTGGTTTAAATTCATAATCTAGATACATAGATAGGGGCTCAGTTAGCCACCCAGACCCTGCAACAATAGGTCTGAATTCTGGTAAATGAAGGTTCTTATGTATTTTCGGAAGTCCTGAGATAATCGGGATAACTGGATAATCCACTTTCATAAACCTAAAGAGATCTTCAGACAAGTGTCCAGCCAATTTAAGCTCAACCAAAGTTTCATCTATATGAACTTTCATTTGGTGTACACTATTGGTAGAAACCTTTTCATATGCTTCTTCATTAAGCATAGTAGACATTTTGGTGTTGTAATATAGGGAGTCCAAGACCACTATGGCACCTCCCTTATCAGCCGGTCTTATGACTATTCTACTGTTTGACCTGAGACCATTCAGGGCTTGAATTTCCTCTTTAGTAAGATTTTCATGTATGTCTGGTTCGTGAATGCGTTGCATATTGTAGATGTCCCTCTCGACTGCTTTTACAAATATATCTATATTCGAGTTGAAAGGTGGCATATATTCACTTTTCCTTCTAAGATTTGGTGCTTCACATCCTTGATTATCACCAAAAATTAATTTAAGGCCAATATTCCTAGCAAACAATCTGACAGACATAATGGATTGACTCAGGTCAATTCTGGAGGCTGGAATAAATGACATCCCTTTATTTAGTATTCGCAACTCTGGTTCAGACAGCATTTGGCCAGAGATATTGAAAATCAGTTCATGTGACCCCAAAAGTTGGGTAGAGTTTGTTGCTGATTCGAGGAAAGAGGTGCGTCTTTCCTCTTGGCCCCACGTGCATAGTCGTTCTCCAACGATCTTTTCCGGTTCAACCGAATTGGAAAAGGGGCATCCATGGGGTTATGCAGCTCAACTTTCTCTAGTTGGATCTTCCTTCTTACTACCCCTGCTAGGGATGTATTCTGTGGTGCTTCATCATTGGTGGTTGCTACCATGTCCTTATTACTCTCACAGGGGGTAGTATACACCGAAGAAGTAGTGTTACCTAGAGGCGATTGAATAGGATTCAATATACTTGCTGAAGCTCCTCCATCATGGGGTAGCATATCACTAGTCAAAGGTGTGTTTAACGGAGGGGCCACACTGGGTGTCTCACCCGCTAAAGGATTAGGTGTAACATTTGAAGTATTGGTGGAACCAGCGTTATGATCTACACCAATAACACTGCTACGTCTAGTGTGATGTGAACCAGTACCTTCTACTCGGTTGACGTTAGCATATGTTCTGTTATAATTGCCCCTACTACGGGTATTGCCAGATTCTCTCTCTGTACCTTGGTTACTCCTCGTTTCCGACATGGTGCGTGGCCATACAAAAACATGGTGCTCCGAGAAGTCTTTAATATCTCTACTCAGCTTCTTCTTTTTATTGTTGAGTAGATTAGTTTCATATCGACCCACCCGGTCGAATAATTCCCGTACATAGAACTCAGTGGCACTATCCCCTAGAACAGTGCTCAAGCGTTCATGTAAGCTGACCATGTTTTTCTTGCATTCTTCCTCTATAGGAAGGAAGAAGTCAATTAATAACTTAATATAGGAGCGACTTGCATCTAGATTAATTTGCTGCCATCTTTGCAGCAACCCAGGGTACAAATTTCCATAAGTGGGCATGTTCAAAATTCTCAAGCCCCTGGGTATAACACCCTTGGCTAAACATGCCTCCATGTGATAGCTGAGCTTGTAAGCGCTTAAATTTAAATAAATCATTGTCCATTTCTTTTAATTGATTTAATGAGAGCTTCATCTCTCAATTCAGTGTCCATATCATTCACAGTCATGCAACCATCAAAGTTAACTAGTGGATTAACCACATCCTCCATAAGGCCTCGTATATGCATATTAAAAGAGGTTACATTACCAGTACTGTTGTTTACACCCACGGCTCCTTCCATATCCAGTATGTAGTAGAAACCACCAAGCCCCAAATTATGTAGAATCCACAAAGTGACGAGCCGTGGTAGTGCGCGTTCCAAGAATAAATGTGTGTACCAATCCAGGCAAAGATGAAGTGCTTACAAAGTCCTGCCAAAGCACTTTCGTACATCAAAGGCTACAAGCTCATTACCAACCACTTGTCGGAATAAAGATAGATATAGTAGCTGCAACAGTCTGTTTAGACCAACCTCAGTGTACCTTGTGTTTAGGCTGTAGTCCACTATCAAACCATGAATACTTCTAGGCGAGCTGCTTCCTTATACACATCCAATCTCCATAAGAGACAAACACCATTCGGTTCCTTAAACTCTGTTATACCATATAAACTGTTAGCAGACTGCTTCCTTGTACAAATCCAGCATCAGTAAAAGAAAAAACCATTCGGTTCAACCTTCTTTATTCATGTGTGAGCTTTCACGGCAATACAGAGCCGCTTCATCAGACAAACAACAATGCTCTGTAAGAGCTCCAATTTTTAAAAAATACATTGGAGGAAGTCACTCCTACTAACTTCCTGGTATGCTGTGCTAAAGCATTTAAAGTGACAGTGCAATAATAAAATCAAATGATAATATAAAATCAAATAATTCATAATAGCAATGTTATAAATACAAATAGGACTCAAAGAAACTTCATTTTAACAACACATAACACCATTGTTACGAAGCCAACGTGTTGTACAGATCACACTTAGATTAAAACTTCTTACGAATAACATACTCAAGCTAACATAATGTCTAAGCGACAAAGCACATCGAAATAGCTCTTCTCATATACAAATCCAAAAGGTCAAAATTGAATAATGTACAAGACACATGCAAAAAAGCAACGTCCATATTAGCGGCAGAACCAACTGCATGTTCAAAATGCTGATATAAAACCATTATGGAGGGGAAAGAAATAGACAATGTAAATCCTAAGTATGGGTGTGTCCATGAAACACAAAAACATACCCTGACATGTATACAGATAAACTATAAAATATACAACTAAAAATTATAATAAACCAAAAATTATTTAAAATGCATATAAAATAACTATAGTCTGTGTATATGAAAATCTGTTAACAAATCCACAAAGCAACCTAAATAAATATATTGAACTGAATCTAACAACATTTAACCAAACTAGGTATAACAAATGAGAATATTAACATAGCATATTCAGCATAGAGTATATAGAACTGGCCTATTGTGGATACAATTGATGAACCAATGGTACCAGGTCATGTACATATGGGGGCCACAGTATAACCTTGGAGCCTAAATATTATGTAATCAATTGTTCAAAGTACAAATGGAGAATGTTACAAAGACCTCAATAAATGAGACAACAGAAAATGAGGCCATCTAGATCATCTCAAGGGTCTGGCCTTCAACTGCGGTTTAATGGACAGAACTTCATTCAGGCCTTTCTCCCTATGGGCCGCCAGCCTGCATATCCACTTTAGCTCCGCTTGTTCAGTAAGGTTGACTATATTGCCTAGTCTAGGATTGGGTATCACAACTTGGAGCACTTGAAATAAAAAGGTGTGTGTTGCTCCTTCTCTCATGGTGTGCTTCGATAGAGCACTACATTCTTGTTTTCTAGCTAGGCAATAACAATGGTCCCTTATCCGTTCTCTAAGGGACCTGTTGGTTTTGCCAACATAAAATGAAAAACAGTAGGTACAGTGTGCAATATAAACAATGTTTCTGGTGTTACAGTCACTATTCTGATTTAATGTCCAAAGGTGACCTGAAACAGGATGCCTATAGTAGTGAGATTCATCTACATATTGGCATTGTGCACATCTGCCACATTTACTCGTTCTTTCAAAACCTGACCTTTCTTGAAGCCCTGGGCCTTTACTGTTGCATAGCAGCCTTTTCAGACTCAACATATTGCTGAAAACAAAGGATGGAGTATGGCCCACTAATCTGGTAATACTCTCATTGGCGGTAAGAATATTCCAGTGCTTGTTGATTAAAGTTCGTAGCATGTTACAGCCTATTCCATAAGGCATAACAAAGCCAATAAAACTATTGGCAATGGAATCTAGAGGTCTTCTACTTTCACCACCCAACAAGTATGGTTTTGCTCTATTCTGTCTGAGATATTGCATTTCTGTATATACTTTCTGGATTTCTTCTTCAGAATAAGCTCGTGCCAAAGGCCATCACTCAGCTCATTCAGCCCTTGCTGATAGTCGACATTCGTAGTGGAAAGCCTAGATATTCTCATAGCTTGTCCCTTTATGATGTTCTGAAAAATATGTGGAGGGTGCATGCTGTCTCTGTGAAGAAAAGAAGGCTTATAGCAGGGTTTCCGATGTATCTTCGTATTAATGCTATTGCCTTGCTTGTAAATGGTAACATCCAGAAAGTCAATGGACTCAATACTAAAATTCATGGTAAATTTTAAAAAAGAACTGCTGGAATTCAGCTTATTATGGAATACATGTAATTGATCAACAGTACCTCCCCATAAAATAGCAAGTCATCCACAAACCTTTTATAAAATAATATATAAGGTTAGTTAATGATGTGTGCTTCTTCAAAGGTCGCCATGACCAAGTTGGCATAGCTGTTGGCACAGCTAGTGCCCATGGCGACCCCTTTTACTTGCTTATAACAGGTATTCCCAAATAGAAAGATGTTGTGATTTAGAACAATCTCCATTAACCGAGATAGAAACTCTATCTTGTTCTGATTGAGGCCAGATTTGCTAGTAAGATAATGTTGTAACATCTGGGTGCCCTCACCATTCGGTATGCAAGTGAATAGAGAGGTTACATCCATAGTAACAAACAATGCTGATGCTATTCTGGCTGCATTAAGATCACGTGTTAACATGCATAATTCTTTTAACAAATGCTCTGTATCTTTCAGGATACAATCAGACTTCAATAATGTTGGTTTAAATTCATAATCTAGATACATAGATAGGGGCTCAGTTAGCCACCCAGACCCTGCAACAATAGGTCTGAATTCTGGTAAATGAAGGTTCTTATGTATTTTCGGAAGTCCTGAGATAATCGGGATAACTGGATAATCCACTTTCATAAACCTAAAGAGATCTTCAGACAAGTGTCCAGCCAATTTAAGCTCAACCAAAGTTTCATCTATATGAACTTTCATTTGGTGTACACTATTGGTAGAAACCTTTTCATATGCTTCTTCATTAAGCATAGTAGACATTTTGGTGTTGTAATATAGGGAGTCCAAGACCACTATGGCACCTCCCTTATCAGCCGGTCTTATGACTATTCTACTGTTTGACCTGAGACCATTCAGGGCTTGAATTTCCTCTTTAGCAAGATTTTCATGTATGTCTGGTTCGTGAATGCGTTGCATATTGTAGATGTCCCTCTCGACTGCTTTTACAAATATATCTATATTCGAGTTGAAAGGTGGCATATATTCACTTTTCCTTCTAAGATTTGGTGCTTCACATCCTTGATTATCACCAAAAATTAATTTAAGGCCAATATTCCTAGCAAACAATCTGACAGACATAATGGATTGACTCAGGTCAATTCTGGAGGCTGGAATAAATGACATCCCTTTATTTAGTATTCGCAACTCTGGTTCAGACAGCATTTGGCCAGAGATATTGAAAATCAGTTCATGTGACCCCAAAAGTTGGGTAGAGTTTGTTGCTGATTCGAGGAAAGAGGTGCGTCTTTCCTCTTGGCCCCACGTGCATAGTCGTTCTCCAACGATCTTTTCCGGTTCAACCGAATTGGAAAAGGGGCATCCATGGGGTTATGCAGCTCAACTTTCTCTAGTTGGATCTTCCTTCTTACTACCCCTGCTAGGGATGTATTCTGTGGTGCTTCATCATTGGTGGTTGCTACCATGTCCTTATTACTCTCACAGGGGGTAGTATACACCGAAGAAGTAGTGTTACCTAGAGGCGATTGAATAGGATTCAATATACTTGCTGAAGCTCCTCCATCATGGGGTAGCATATCACTAGTCAAAGGTGTGTTTAACGGAGGGGCCACACTGGGTGTCTCACCCGCTAAAGGATTAGGTGTAACATTTGAAGTATTGGTGGAACCAGCGTTATGATCTACACCAATAACACTGCTACGTCTAGTGTGATGTGAACCAGTACCTTCTACTCGGTTGACGTTAGCATATGTTCTGTTATAATTGCCCCTACTACGGGTATTGCCAGGTTCTCTCTCTGTACCTTGGTTACTCCTCGTTTCCGACATGGTACGTGGCCATACAAAAACATGGTGCTCCGAGAAGTCTTTAATATCTCTACTCAGCTTCTTCTTTTTGTTGTTGAGTAGATTAGTTTCATATCGACCCACCCGGTCGAATAATTCCCGTACATAGAACTCAGTGGCACTATCCCCTAGAACAGTGCTCAAGCGTTCATGTAAGCTGACCATGTTTTTCTTGCATTCTTCCTCTATAGGAAGGAAGAAGTCAATTAATAACTTAATATAGGAGCGACTTGCATCTAGATTAATTTGCTGCCATCTTTGCAGCAACCCAGGGTACAAATTTCCATAAGTGGGCATGTTCAAAATTCTCAAGCCCCTGGGTATAACACCCTTGGCTAAACATGCCTCCATGTGATAGCGCTGAGCTTGTAAGCGCTTAAATTTAAATAAATCATTGTCCATTTCTCTTTTAATTGATTTAATGAGAGCTTCATCTCTCAATTCAGTGTCCATATCATTCACAGTCATGCAACCATCAAAGTTAACTAGTGGATTAACCACATCCTCCATAAGGCCTCGTATATGCATATTAAAAGAGGTTACATTACCAGTACTGTTGTTTACACCCACGGCTCCTTCCATATCCAGTATGTAGTAGAAACCACCAAGCCCCAAATTATGTAGAATCCACAAAGTGACGAGCCGTGGTAGTGCGCGTTCCAAGAATAAATGTGTGTACCAATCCAGGCAAAGATGAAGTGCTTACAAAGTCCTGCCAAAGCACTTTCGTACATCAAAGGCTACAAGCTCATTACCAACCACTTGTCGGAATAAAGATAGATATAGTAGCTGCAACAGTCTGTTTAGACCAACCTCAGTGTACCTTGTGTTTAGGCTGTAGTCCACTATCAAACCATGAGTACTTCTAGGCGAGCTGCTTCCTTATACACATCCAATCTCCATAAGAGACAAACACCATTCGGTTCCTTAAACTCTGTTATACCATATAAACTGTTAGCAGACTGCTTCCTTGTACAAATCCAGCATCAGTAAAAGAAAAGACCATTCGGTTCAACCTTCTTTATTCATGTGTGAGCTTTCACGGCAATACAGAGCCGCTTCATCAGACAAACAACAATGCTCTGTAAGAGCTCCAATTTTTAAAAAATACATTGGAGGAAGTCACTCCTACTAACTTCCTGGTATGCTGTGCTAAAGCATTTAAAGTGACAGTGCAACAATAAAATCAAATGATAATATAAAATCAAATAATTCATAATAGCAATGTTATAAATGCAAATAGGACTCAAAGAAACTTCATTTTAACAACACATAACACCATTGTTACGAAGCCAACGTGTTGTACAGATCACACTTAGATTAAAACTTCTTACGAATAACATACTCAAGCTAACATAATGTCTAAGCGACAAAGCACATCGAAATAGCTCTTCTCATATACAAATCCAAAAGGTCAAAATGAATAATGTACAAGACACATGCAAAAAAGCAACGTCCATATTAGCGGCAGAACCAACTGCATGTTCAAAATGCTGATATAAAACCATTATGGAGGGGGGGGGGGGGAAGAAATAGACAATGTAAATCCTAAGTATAAGTGTGTCCATGAAACACAAAAACATACCCTGACATGTATACAGATAAACTTTAAAATATACAACTAAAAATTATAATAAACCAAAAATTATTTAAAATGCATATAAAATAACTATAGTCTGTGTATATGAAAATCTGTTGAACAAATCCACAAAGCAACCTAAATAAATATATTGAACTGAATCTAACAACATTTAACCAAACTAGGTATAACAAATGAGAATATTAACATAGCATATTCAGCATAGAGTATATAGAACTGGCCTATTGTGGATACAACTGATGAACCGATGGTACCAGGTCATGTACATATGGGGGCCACAGTATAACCTTGGATCAGGTTTGATTGGCTTCCTACAGTAATTCAGCCAAACACATCCAACCAAATCCACGTTTCCCCAGCCCTCAGCATAAAAATTAAAAAAAAAAATATATATATATATATATATATATATATATATATATATATATATATATATTCAGATTAGTGCAGGAATCCAGTTGACAATAAGTCAGCGAATCACACCCCACAAGATCCTCCACCAGCACCCCTCAGCACAGACACACACACACACACACACACACACACACACACACACACACACACACACACACACACACACACACACACACACACACACACACACACACACACACACGTTCTGATTATGTTAGGAAGCCACTTGACTTCCTAAATTAATTCAGCCAATCCACACTCTGTCAAATCCACATCCCCTTCCAGCCCTCAACACAAGATAAAAAAGAAAAAAAAAACAGATTTGACTGACTTCCTACAGTAATTCAACCAGTCACAGCCCACCAAATCTATGCCTCACCCCCCCCAGCGCCCTCAGCAGAAAAAAATAACATATTCGGATTACTGTAGGAAGTTGATTGGCTTCCTACAGTAATTCATCCAGTCATGCCCCACCAATTCCAGAACCCCCATCCCTCAATACAAGAAAGTCTTCAGATTTGATTAGCTTCCTACAGTAATTCAGCCAGTCACACCCCACCAAATCCACACCTCCCCAGCACTCAAAAAAATATATATATATGTGTGTGTGTGTGTGTGTGTGTGTGTGTGTGTGTGTGTGTGTGTGTGTATCTACATATATATATATATATATATATATATATATATATATATATATATATATATATATATATATTTATATATGCTCAGATTAGTATAGGAAGCAGATTGTATTCCTACAGTAATTCAGCCAATTAGTCACCACCATATCCACACCACCCCAGCACTCAAAACACAAACAAAATTATTCAGATTAGAATAGGAAGCAGATTGACTTCCTACAGAAATTCAGCCAATCACACTCCACTAAATACATGTCCCCCTCCCCCACACCCAGCTCTCAACAGAAAAGCAGAAAAAATGTCTTTGGATTATTGTAGGAAGCCAATTGGTTTCCTACAGTAGTAGTCCACAACCTGCAGCCAAACACTGCAAACTCAAGTGCTTTTCTGTACCAGCATTTCAGTGCAGAAAAAAGCAGCTGTGGATTTAGATTGTCATTTGTGCCTCCAAACACTTTGAGCCCAGGTTAGTTTCCCCTTTTGTCCCACCCTTGTTAAGCTACTGTGAAGATTGGGGAAATATATGTTATGGTAATGTGGAGATGGTTTGAATTTCTAGAGGGCAGTTTAGTTTGAAACCATTTTGAATAAGAGTCAAAGGTTCTGTTGGCTTGGACTATGACTGATATGTCAGACTTAATTTATTTCTTTATTTTATTTGCTTTTGTTTACCAGAAAGTCCACTGGGCTGAAATGAGCCCGTTTTCAGTGGAGGCTTTGGGAGAAAAGCTCCATAAACAATATACAATAAAATATAAATGTGTTGAGCAAGTATTTACAAAGAGTAGCAAGCACCATAACATTTGTTAAACAAGTATATACAAACTTTGATTTCTATAGTATTAAACTTCCACCTCCTGGTCTTTGTCGTTGTGTTTGCCTGATGTCAAACCTCTCAGCTGTCCCCATTTAGAAAAAAAACATTCTTATTTATAGGCCTGATTTACCCCTACACATGATGTTCTTATTTTTGAAGATATGTCCCTATTTTCAGGCTTGATTTACCTCTTTACACAGTTTTCAGAATACCCGTCATCACACATGATATTTGAAGCTGTCTAGTACACAGTAAATCAGCACTATACAGCCAACATACTGGTGGCACCAATAATGTAAAGGAAAAATGACACATCTTACCTCTCCCTTTTTCAGAAGCAAAAATAAATGAATGACTGTGGGTGCTGGAATTCTGCAATATACTTCATCTCTTGTCCTGCGCTCTTCTCACAAGTATCTACTACCTATTTACAAACCTGAAAGATCTAACGGTGTTAGTCTGTACTCTCAGTGTGTTGCCAAATCATGGAATAGCATTCCAGAAGCAATCAGACTTATACCCTGCTATTCCTTCAAGTCTAGGCTGAAAGAACATCTACCCAATATTGGATATGCCCAAGCTCCACACCATCTTAGTGTTGTTTTCCATTCCCTCTCCCCAGCCTTAATAGACTTTTTCTTGATCTAGCCTACTTCCCTTCCTGCATTACTTACTTTCTAGTTTAACCTTTCTATAATTCTTTAACCTTCTAACATTCTTTCTTTCTGTTATTACACTAAGCTTTATCTATCCCAGAAATTATAACTGAAATTTACTACCAAAGTCTCATGTCAAAAAGTGTATATAGTTTTTTACGACTTTTCATGCATTATTATGCAACATACATATTAGGAACGCTCTTCTATCCTCTATATAATGTATGTTCAACTTTATTGCTTGCTTTATATTTGCTTATTTTCTTCTTTTATTGTATTCACAGACTGTACTCCTGGGTGATTGTCTATGTTTTGTAGCAATGTTGATTAGTAATTCTTTTTAAATTGTACTGTGGAGCTTTTCTTCCTGGGCTTTCTCGGTAAACAAATTGCGAATAAATAAAATTAATAAATTAAAGAATACAGATTTTACACTGTCGCTTTGATAATGTGCTTATATTTTTACCAACATTTTTGTCACTCTGTTTTTTAAACGTGTTTCTGTGTAGTATCTGACATTCCTACTAGAAGTGGGAAGTATTATGTGCTGTTTGTTATTTACATTTTATGCTAATTAGATGGACAGATTTTTAGCTGACTGCCTTTGTTCCTATTTTCAATGTCTGCAGGTTGAGAGGTATGTCTGACATTAGTCACACAATTGTATTCAGGGTTAAGGTGTGTGATACTGAGTTTGTCATCTTTCATCCATGCTTCAGTGATTTAGAATTGCTAAACCAGTCATTTCAAACTTTCTCTGTGATAACAAATGAATTTATGTTGCTCCAGGTGCACCTCCTGCAAACAAGTGATATGAATACCTAGTAATGTTAAATAATAAAATATTATTTTTTTCCTTTTAATATGATGGTTTAAGTTACTAATATTTTTAGATGCAGTCCTCATATCTACTTTTCAAAGAGAAAAATAAAAATAATCTGGCAGCAAGAGACAAACCCACACTTCATCACCCCACCAAAAAGGAAAAAATGTCCTTAAAAATCAGAAAGCAGCTTTAGTTTGCTATATGGAGTATTACAGGAGCAAGTTCACAGGTCTGAACTTCTCTGCAGCCTCTTTAGGTAAATTCAGAGGCACATTGAGTTTTTGATAGAACACAAGTTTGGACACAATTGTTGTTTTATATAGTCAAACTTTATTGCACAAAACACATTTCATTATCACCTCTGTCATATAGTCTTCATGCATGGTACACTTTGTCACCACCAGCAGCCAGCCCATTTTCAAATACATCCTTAGCTATGGTATGTCTTAACTTTTTCCAACAGACACAGCCCAACTCTGGTGTTTGTATCTGACAATTTAAGTTAACTCCATACAGTATATTATATTTACATGGAATCTTCATGCATGGTGCAACATATCTCATCAGCGGTTGGCTGCTTCATTTCCTGCTTTATCCCTATTCTATTCTTATTCTTCCTCCCCTTGGTTTCCCTTTGGGTTTGCCCTTTCCTTTCTTCTGATATGATTTTCAATCATGTAGTATAATAATACCACTTTTCACTGCCTTTGCATTTTTCCCAAACCTACTGTCCTCATTCTAATCAGTTTCCTGACATCTTCTCCCCATGTCCTGGCACCTCTTGTGTGCTCCTGTATTGTTTTTGACCCATTCCAGTTTTGAGTGATGAGTGTTTTAACTTCAGAACTCAACAGTCTTAACATATTTATTTCTCTTTCTTTCCACGTGTTATCCTCTTTCTTTATGCTCCATATACAGAATTCAGAAGTATGTTCTGCTATTTTTGGAATATTTCTCCACAAACCATCTGTTCCTGCTTCCAGGCATTGTGTGTCTGCCCACAGTCCCAGAACACAAATATCATTCCTGCCTTTCCTCCTGGCTCTTCCAGCATCTACTATACTCCTTAATGTTTCCTTTTGTAATCTTATGGGTGTTAGATACGATCTATGCCATATTCTCAGGCTTTGGCCTCACATTCTGTGTGCTTTCTGCATGTATCTCACTGCCTGAATAGTCTTCTGGCAGTATGCTGCAACTACCTTCCATCCTTCCACCCTTCCCCAATTTATTTCTCATTCTGTCTTCTTTTCCTGTATCCCTTCTTTCCCTTAACATTTCATTGATCTTTTCAACCATTTGCTTCCTTAATCTTTTTCATTTCCTCCTGGGCACCAACTTCTTTCCTTTTGCTCTCCTTTCCTCCCTGCTCCGTTCTCCTGTTGCCTTCTCTGTATTATTTTATCAGTTCTCCATGACTACCAAGTAGTTCCAGTATTGGGACTATGTATTTCTGAATTAACTCCACCATTGTTTTAAATCTTTCCTGGCTATCCTTCCCTCTGCATTCCAAATCTTTCTCTTGAGCTATTTCTCTTCTTCTCCAGATTTCTCAAGTTTTTCCCTATCCTTTCCCCCCACCCTTCTGTTCCCCATATACATTTTTTTGGTTCCCTTCCCTCATTTCTTGAATCCCAGTTGTTTTAGCGCTGCCTCATTTTTCTTTGTTGGTAAGCTTCTCCGTGTCTCTCTCTCCCGAACTCTCTTTTGCTTAACCTTCTGCTCATCTGTTTCTATCCAGTGAATGGCATTAAATGTCATTGCATATGTCAGGATATGTGGTTGTGTCCAGAATGCCATTTTCCTATTAATTCTCATTTTGCCTTGTTCACGCTTTTCCTCTTACCGCTACCGTCATTTGTGGCTTTTTGCATTTGTTGTAGAATGTTATGCCTTGGGTTGTATAGTAGGTGGAGAACTATTAGAATTATCATCATCCTTCTTTATTAATTCTCCCAAGCAACATGTAAGTCTTCTCCCCAGAGAGTATTCCTTACCTTTTTTCCAATTTCCTCTAGGATTTTCCTGATTCTGTCTCTTACTGTTTTCCCAACATAGACCCATAGGTTCTTTGTGAACTCCACCACTTTTGTCTCAGCTACTCTCCCTTACCCCTTCCCTTTTTATGATGTCACTATCACTGCCTATTTGTTGTTGGTTTTGAGTCCCACCACTTCCTTATACTTCTCAGATGTCTCTCTTAGAGTTCCCATTGCTGCAGCCATGTCAGAACATTAACAAGCAAACATCAGCATGTAACAAAAAGTGAGATGTTATCCCCTTCTTTTCTTCAGATATTGATAAATTGTGTCTGACTAACACTGTCAGCTCCTCAATCACAAGAGTGAACAGGTCTGGGGATAGTAGTTACCCCCTGTCAGGTTACCCCCCCCCCCCCTCTCCCACTGTCTCTCTCCCTCCCTCTCTCTCCCTCCTTGTACCCTTATATACTACTGCTTTTATGATCATTCCAGTTTCTGGGTCTTGGTATATGGCCTGTATCCAACATATTAACTTTTCTGCTACCTGCTTTTTCTACAGTGTCTTCCATAGGAATTCCTACCCCATCATATTAAAGGCCTTCTGCAGGTCAAAGAGAACAGTCTTACCTTTCCCATCCTGCTTCCTTTCCTCACTATGCATAAATTCTAGCAGGCCCTACCATTTTTTCTACTTGCCTTCTCTTCATGAAGTCATTTTGGCAGTACTGCTTTTAGCCTACATGTCAATACCTTTGTCAAAATTTTGATATCTACATTAATCAAATAGCTAGGCCTATAATTTCCCCATTTCTTCAATTTCTCTTTCCCCTTCATCCTGGTCCTCCTTATACTTTTACACTTTTTGACTAAGTATTGTATTTTCTTGTGTTCCTTCTCTAGGAGCTTCCACATTTCATCTCCTCCCCATTTGAGAACACTAGGGGAATCCATCTGCCTCTCCTACTGTCCTTTCCTTCATCTTTTTTATGGCTTTGCTTATCCATTCCCTTGTCACCTCTGCACTCAGCTTGTCTCTATTTGTTCTCCAGTACACATCCTTCTACATTCTTTTCCTAGTTCCATTCTGAGAATGTTGTCCTTTTCTAATCTTTGTAAATCTCCACACAGTATTCCTTGAATCCTTCCATAATTAGCTTGTCCTCTTCTAAATATTCTCCCACTCCTCCCCTTATCTACTGCACCTCTCTCTCTCTGTCTCTCTCCTTCTTTCTTCTTGTATTTCTTGACTAGTTGTTTTCTGTGTGACTCTCCCACTATCCACCAGGAGTCCCTCCAGTGCCACTATTGAATTTCTTGCTCTGTAACAATTTTATTCTCCAATTCCATTCTTGCTGCTGTTTCTGTGATCTGTAGCACTTTCATTTCTTCCAGCTTCCTTCTGTACCACATTTTATTCTGCCTCAATCTCCTCCATCACTATTCTCTCTTCACACATCACATTTTCCCTGACAGAGACCTTGATCCCATGCCACCATTTTATCTCTGTCTTTCAAATTGTCCTGTATTGATTCCTTTATTAGTTCTTGATTTTTTCCCCTTATTCTTATCCTTTGTCTCCTTCCTTCTATAGCTAGCCCACCTCCTTCCCCTCATCCTTATTTTCTGTTCCTGCATACTTGCCGTCTCACTGATGTATGATCTGATATGTGTCCATCATGTTTCTGAATGTCTTCCATTGTTTCCATTAGGTCTTCCTTCCCAAAGAATCTAACTTATTTCCTTTTACCAAAATGTTTCTTGTGAACATCTATTCCCTCTCATCTGGATACCCTTCCCTCTATATGTAGAGCCACCATCCCTCTTTCATTCCTTGTATCATCTTTTTGTTATATTCTCTCATTCCACACAGCCTGTCTTTTTCCATTTCTGTGGTAACATTGTAACCCTTACCCCAATTACCTCTATCCCCTAACTTCTTGTCTGTGCCCATTTAACAAAAATGTTCTTCATCCCTGTTTGGTGCATATATGTTCCCTATTGTCTAGCTTGCACTTTCCACACTTCCCTGTCAGATGATCCATCTACAATTCCCACATTTCAAATATCTTTCTCTGTGGTTGCCTGAAGCCCTCTATGAAATACAGTTGGTATTCCCGTCTTACCTTCCCTTGCCTTGTTGCCCATTTATCCTTTAGGGTGGTCATAACACAGTATCTTCTCCCCATCTCTGATTTTCAGTTTTGTTTCTTGTAATAGAACAATGTCTCTGCCCATTCTCTTTAGCTTTTCCTGTATTCCCCTCTTCTGATAATATTTGTTGAACCCCTAAATGTTCCACATGATTAACTATATTTTCCCTGTTGTTTTTGCCCACCACTCCCTGATTTGTCACTTGCTGCCATCCAACATAATCCTTTCTTTGGGCCTACCCTCCGAGCTGGACATTGTGTTCTTTGGCAGCTTCCTACATTTGGACCTCTCCTCTCCATCCCAAGACTTTGGATCCCTCACATTTGGCGTTTATATGTGTATGAGGATGCTCTGGACATGGCCATTTTTAGATTTTTTTTTCCCTTCCCATCAAACTAATACATTGCATGCCAACCCATTACTAATGGCACAATCATTTTATATTACAGCATTTCCATTATTGATCTCCTCCCTGGACTATTAATCCCCAGTTTGGTATGCAGCTTTATTTGTCTGATAGTCCATCGTGTTTTTTTTTCAGTTTTACAGCTGTTTACTATGCTGCTTATACACCACTGTTCCTTCACTTTACATTTCTCTTTGGGCTGTTGTTTTCTCTTTGTTTGTTTCTCCCCATGCATTCCTTATCATGTCCCCCAAGTTGTTACATAACCAATTATTACTTATTCTTTCTAAATATTGGGCATTAAACTTATGTTTACTGCAGTTTATTGTGCATCAGTAAGTACTTATGAAAAATACACTCCATGCACACCAAGCGACTTGTCCAAATATATGAAAATCAACCAAAACCCACTCAACTCTGTTTTTTAAGCTATTGGGTTTAATAAAATAACAAAACAATAAAGTTATCTGCACTTTTATTCTTAACAAATGTATACTTGAACTTCATCAGACACTGAGTACTGTAATAAAAAATGCATTTAAATATCATTAATAACAATCACATGACCAACATTGGCCAATTGATCCCTAATACGACAATAGTTTCAAAAACAAGCTAAACTGCTGTTATAATTCAGACTTGCTGACCTAAATGCATTAAATTTAAACTGCCAAATCCATTCGTGTCTATCTAGAGCAGCCTCCAAATCCTTTCCTATAACATCAGTCTTCACACTTTCAAGAGCAAAAAAAAAAAACTTCTAAAATTCGAACATTGCTTACTATGTTTTGCAAAAGCATTATTCTTATTCCCTTTTTTATATTCATTCCTTTAACTCTCTACTCATTCTTCCTACAAAGAAGAAATCAAATATTAAGCACCGAGTATGATACACCACACTTTTGCGGTAATAATTATATCTTCCCCACTGCCTACTGTCATACCAGAATATAAATTATTCATATACAGGCTAACTCAATAAACCTGCATTGTCTATAGCCAAAACAAGTCTACATTCCCAAGGATTTGCTAGTCCCACCTTTTATACTCAAACCTCAGACATTTTGTCTCCTCTCCAACATATTTTTAATATTACTGTCTCTTTTATCCACAAAATTAGTCCTTTCCCCTATTACCTCAGATAAACCTTCATGACCCCTACATACCCCCAATGTTTGGTAATAATGTTTTCTATAGTCCTACTATCACTGATAAAAGTAATAGACACTAATAACTTATTGTTCTTTTATGCTTGACTTTCTCAGTAAATTGGATGTCTGCGTGGCAGGCATATAAGTGGTGCCTCTAGCCTTTAACACTTCAACAAAAATAGTTTCCACTAACGATTATAGAAAACCTTTGTTGACTAAAACCTGTGCTGCCTCCTGGCTTTTTTCTAAGAAAACTGCATCTTCGGTTGTCATTCTGGATGCCCATATAAACTTTCTTTTGATTATGCTCTTCTTTGTGTGAATTGGATACAAGGTGGTGCAGCGGTAGCGTTGTTGCCTCACAGCAACAGGTTCTCCCGTTCGATTCTCAGCTGGAGTGCGGGGAGTGCCTTCTGTGTGGAGTCTGCATGTCCTCCCCGCAGTTGGATGGGTGTTTGAAAGACATATGTAAATGGGCGTGCCTTCGTTGAAAGTTGGACATCGAGCTGGCACCTCGGCGTATATTAAAATCTACTGCCAATCATTAGCGGACCGGAGTTCCCCTGTGGCGACCCCTAACTGGGAAAAGTCGAAAGACAAACAACAACAACTGGGGCAATCCAACTATTTGTTTCCACTTATCTCTTTCCTACAAATCTTCATATATAAAGTCCTTACTTCACTCTTATATAAAGTCACATCCAAATAATTAATATACATGACCCCTTATTTCTTATATGGACACCCCTTTCAAAAAATTAACAAACACTTTCAACTCTACCTCTGTAGAATCCCCCAAAATAGAAATATCATCAATAAATAGCAGATATACCCTGTAATGCATACAAAATTTAATAGGAAACACATTTACCTCTTCCCACACAGTAACAAACATATTAGATTAGGTGGGGCCTGTAACAGCCCCCATGGCAACACCACTCAGTTGCAGATAAACTTCATTTCTAAACACAAAAACTTCTTGTCTAAAACCATTTCTAACATTGTGCAAACCAAACCTAAATTCAATGTCTAGTCACAAGTTTTGAAATCAAAAATTTCTCACCAAATCTATCCTTTCTTCCCTAGGAATCACTGTATAAAGTGACACTATATCCAATGTCATCAACACAGCATTTTCAATGCTAGTAACTTCTTTAATACATTCTATAAAATCAAAATAATCCCCTTAGTATATCCAATGTAAACTGGAAAATATCAGAAATGACTTTTTAACATGTTGAATGATGGCATTATCTATTAAGAAGTAAACAAAAGTTTAGTTATGTGTAAATAGGAACAGATAAGATTTTTTATTAACTGAATTGTTTTATGAAAGAGTGTTGAATAATGAAAAACTAAAATTTGTCACTGTTAGGTATCCCAGGTTTGCAAGATGGTCAAATCTGTAGTTCAAGTAATCAAGTCAGCAAAAATAACCACGTCAAGAAACAAACAAATATCTATTCTGCAAAGCTTTCGGGTTAATACCCTTCCTCAGTACATTATAAAATCAATTAATACATCCATTTTAAAAAAGAGCATCAATTAATCACACATCAGCCAGCTAACCTATGATGCACTTATAATATCACATCCCCCACCATACAATTATTCATGACAAATTCATAAAATATTAAAGTCACAAAATGTTAAAATCACATATTAAACATAATAAATATAACCACTTCATTCTTAATATTTTCTAACTCACTATATTTTATATTATTTCTTTTTTTTTTTTTTTTTACTAAAATAGGCTTTATACTAGCCATACTATTAATACCTGGTTTACTATCTGCTCTTAACCTTACAATCCATTCATACTCTTTTATTTCTAAAAAAAATGTTTAAATCACCGCCCCTTATACTCATGTAATGGAGATATAGGTAGTAGCTTAGTTACACTATCACCCTAAATTTAAAATAATGCCCTGGACCATTGTTAGTTATATGTTTATTTAATGCATTCATGTTTATACTTCTCCTGATATTTGATTTGTGCTCCACTATTCGTTCCATTAGTTTCCTGGTGGTCTTTCCCACATAAAATGAAGGGCAGGCCACACAGGTAGCTAGGTATATTACTTGTGTTGTATTACAACTTGCGTGACAGAAAAATATGTATTCTTTATTTGTTATACGGTGCACAAATGTATTCTCCCCCTCGTAAATATTGTCACAGCAGCTACAGTTGAAGCACTTAAAAATACCTATTTTATTAAATATATTTTTTCCTTTTTTAGTTATTTGCTTAAAGTCTTTATAACATAACTTTAGCCTCAAATTTTCCGAATTTCTATAGGCAAATAAGGATCTTTCTCCCACTATCTCTTTAAGTTCTAGCATTGCCATCAGAATTGTCCAATTGTTATATATTACACGTTTCACTTCTTCTGTTTTTAGGTTATAAGTTGTAACATATCTAATTACATCATCCTTATGTGCTTTCGTTCATGTTTCTATTATACCTTTTAAACTATTTCCAAAAATTGGGCTATATTCACTCAGTCTCCCATCAGTAACCTCTTTGTATACTTGCTCTACCATCTCAGGCTTATATCCATTATTTATAAAGTCATCTATCATCTCTTTAATCTGTTTTTCAAAACTTTCCTGGTCTGTACTTAGTAAACTAGTTCTAATTTGTGCTTTCAGTATGCCTTTAAAAATATGAGGGGCATGCATGCTGTCTCTACCTATCATTAACCAGAGAAATTATTCAGATCATCCCATTTCTTGTAAAGTTTTGATGTTGTTTTCCCTGAGACGGGTTTCACAAGGATCTCTTTCATTTAACAAATCCTTCATTCAATGTACACAGTCACCTGCCTTTCTGTATCTATTCCTTCCACTTATTTATTGCTTCTTTCTTTACGTGGTCAGTTTCACTCCTGCTGTAGTCCTACCTTCCACCCCTTTGACTCTGCATTCCATCAAGATTACTTCTATCCAGCTTGTTGAACCCCTCATTTTTCCAACAGTTCACATCTGAGTTACCCAAATAATCCAACACACCACTCACCCATCTCCTTAGATCTCTCCGTTGCCTTTCTCTGCTTCTGCTTTTTTCTCTGTTTTTGAGCCTGAACTCCCTTTGGAGAGGTTTCTTGCTATCCTTTCCATTTGATATAATACTTTCACTTATTTCCCCACCCCTATGATGTCTCTTTTCTCCTATCCTAGTGGTTGTCTTTGTGATTTCTTTATTTCTTACTCATTTGTGTTATGGGTATGTGACCCTTTAGAAATTCCTGTTTTTATCTTCTTTCCTGTGGGAGTTTCAGTATCTGACACTGTATGTCCTCCCACATTCTTTGCATCACCTCTGCTATGTCTAATGTTCTTCCAGTCCATTTCTGGTAGATGATTCAGATTTTTACTGTGTGGGTTGTTTAGCCATCTTTGATACCTCTGCTTGAACTTCTGAACATCCTCCATGTTGTGTAGCCTGAACCATCCCCCTTAATTTTATTTTATTTCATTTAAATGTGTTTACCAGAATGAATATTGATCAAGCAGTGACCAAATACAGGCTCAGCCCAAGTTACATCAAAATGTAACAAAACAATGTACAGTATTCAAATAACTTTGGTTTGCATTTATAAGTGACCATATAATATCTGAGAAACATAGAAGATCTAACAAATCAAATAAATGTACAGTTACATACATGTAATGAAAAGGAGAACAGAGTTAACGTAGGAGGAGGAGTAGAAGTGATGGAGATGTAGGTAGTAGCTTAGAACACTAATAGTTATTAGTAAGATGAAAGAGGGAACTGTGTTATGCACAGTAGGTTTAGAGCAGTAATAGTGCAGAAAGCCAAATTACAGTTTAGGATCAGCTATGTGGGAGGTAAAGGTACTATGCAGTTGGAGATATCAGTCAATGTGAGATGTTCTTTAAATGGACAGTTGCAACCAAGCTGTTCAACTTAGTATTGTTTAAAGTGTGGCCTGAACAGGGAGTATTTTGCATGCTCAGTTAAATTAGGAGGAAGTGACTGCCCTAGTTTTGATGCCATTATAGAGAAGCAATGGCTCTACATAATCCTCAATTGGCTTTATGAACAACCATGCAAATGAGATAACTTTAAGACCTTTTGCTTGCTTATTATTTCATTTTGTACAGCAAATGAATGGAAACATTCCAAAACATGCCTCAATCTGTTATCTGTTGCTTGCTGCCACTCAGCTCTGTGTATCCTCTCTATTAAAGTTTCTTGATTTCCAGGTATCAAAGATCTTTCATGTAACGGCTGCAGTACAAATTGCTCCAGTTCACTGTTGCTCTCTTTCTCTTACATTCCAGTTATCCTGAAGTTACTCCTTTTTGAACAATTTTCAAGATATTCCATCTTTTCATTATTTTTAAATGAATGTTAGTTCCTGTATTCTGTGACTCACCTACTGCAGCTCAGTTTAATTGCTGTTTTATTTTCCTGTAGAAATTGTAACTTTCCTTGTAGCCATTCCATTTCTATTTGCTGCTTTTCTGTGGTTTGTTTCAAGGAGATAATATCTTGGCTTGCTGTGATTAACTTTTCAAACACAATACATGGTTGTTCCTCTTTATTTGCAGCTTTAAATACAAGCATATAGGTTCATATGTTCATAGGTAAGTACTAGGCTAACTGTACTTGTGGGCCTTTTCAAGACTTGTCAACTTCCCTTTCTGTAATTATCCCATTTGGTTATAGATTGGCTTTACCCATCCCATGGTCGATAATTACATATTACCCCCAATGAGAATAACTGCGATCATACTTTAGATAATTTGAGGGACCTGTGCATGGGACAAAGCATTTAAGTGCTGCCTCTACCCATTAGTAGTACAGCGGGCAGTCCCAGGGCAAATTTTCTGTTCCTGCTTTTGCTTCTGCTTACTCACCTTGGCCTTCTGGGTGGTTCTTTCTCCCCCAAAACACTATTTTTATCCACATTTCTGCAGGCCTTGTCCCGAGCTCTAAGTTTAGGCAGACACCTTAGCTGGGTTTTCTAGCAGCCTTCCGGAACATAACCTCTTTTTACCACAAAATATTTCAAAAACATTTCTGTTTTAGCCAATAGAGTAAGGCAAATTTGAAAAACACTTACATGGAATCTGTTGAAATAGAAAACCCCTTTGTGTTAAGGCTGTTTGGAAAACATGCAAAAAATGTATAATCATGGGACAGTTCTAACACTGGACCCAGTCTTTACACATCATCCATTTTAAGGGTAGTCACCTCAGAGCCATATGCAATTATGGAACGTTCAGCGAAAACTTTCAACATTATGTCTTCTGGGGAGTAGTGTTATCCAGGAACTCTGAATTTGGCATCTGGCTTTAAATTCCATTTCAATAGGTTTTGCTTCCAAACTATGAAGTGTCAGTTTTTATTCCTTATTTTTCTGATTCTCATTGGCACTCTCTTTTTTAGATTAAACAGCGGAGACTCTATCTGTTTACTTCTGTCATTTAGTTGCAGTACATCCAGCCAAGAAAAAAGTAAAAAAGTACATATGTAATATCAACACATTCCTTCCGTTATTTATACTAGAACATTTTTTACTCTTGTTCTGTCTCTGTAGCAACACAGCACGTGGTTATTAGCCCTCCACTGCCTCACTTACCTTCATTTATTCCTTCAATGCTCTCTTAGCATGAAAACGTCATCCCGGTTGCCTTTTTCCTCAATATCCTTATTAGGGTTTTAGGCTCACTTCTTTTTCTGATGGTATGCACATTATAACATTATGAGAGAGAGTATGACTACCATTTAGGAACTTCTAATACTCAGGTCTGCCATGTAGGCAAAAATGCATGCTCAAAATCAAGCTGATATTTGCACAGGTCATAAGTAAGTGTTCATGTGCAAACCAAATATGAGAAACATTTAAATCGGAGTTATTTTGCATGAGGCTGGTTTGTGGGGGTATAACATTCATTAATTTCTTAGTACACTTACTCATTGCAAGCTATCCCTGCATTGTTTTGTTTTACATGTTTATATACTTCTAATTGCTGTCCCCTGTTGGAAATAATAGAAAAAGCAAGTATGCTATGTTTCTCTTTGTTTGTTTGGAAATCCTAAAAAATCGTGAATTGACTTTCATTACTTAAATGCCATGCCGGTATCTATAGTCTCAATACCCTATAAATCTACATATATTCATGTGTATGGCAACTCACAAAGAGTGATCTGCATTTCCAGTGACATGATGTAATTAAACTAAATTGCATTGTTTCCTATCTCCGATAAACTGCACGTTATATCCTGCTGGTATAATCTTAAGGTTTTTTAGAACAGCCTTTAGAGAACCTGTCATATGTACAATGATCTTAGAATGTTGCAAACCTTTTCTAAAATTATTTCCTAATTTACTTCATAAACTCTCCTTTTCACCATAATCAGAAGATTTCTGTAATCTGCTTTGTAAACAATAGACACAAAAGAGACGTTAAAAACTTTTAGTTCAAGTATATAAGTATATCTGTGTTGGCAGTTTTGTGCTGCAAGGTGTGACCTTTTTGTTGTATTCATACCTCAGTCAAGAAATGTTCAACATTTTCTCCAATTCCTACCTTGGTCAGTTTACCATCTGCTGAAACTACTATTCTGTTTTTATGTAAATATATTCCATATATATATATATATATATATATATATATACATACACTCACACTCACACACACACACCACACACACACACACACACACACACACACACACACACACACACACACACACACACACACACACACACACACACACACACACACACACAAAACACAAAAGACTATAACTCTATAACTCAATGGGAAATTGTCAGTACAATTTTAACAAAAACAGGATGATAACTCAAATACAAGTTAACAGTTCATAAAGAAAAGAAAACAGAAGTGTCATTAACCCACCAGCCCTCATCTCAGCACTGATTATTTTTGTTATGGATGAGTTTGTCATCTTTCATGCTGTTATACCAAACAAACTGAAAAAGTCTTTGGTGTGTAAGTAGAAATCAATAGCAAAGACAAACACTTGGGCATTGATCAAATTAATACTCTAACTTTAAAGGAAAAAAGCTATTGTTAAGGAAGTGTTAAATACTACAGTGAAAGCTAGTTCCATGTATGTGATATCATGATTATATTCTTTATACATTTGTCTGCTGACTGCTCAGATAAATTTAATGACCCTTGCAGTAGACATGTTACAATAATAGAAAGGATTTAAATTTACTTTTGCAGCGAAGGCTGCATGTAGTAAGTTACTAATAACAGTGTGAGAATATCGGCAGATGTATATGATGTACAGGTGCAATATGCCAAGGCTAAAACCAGTGTCATAAGTGCACCAATATGCAAGCGTACATCGTGAAAGCAGGAAAGAATAAAAAGAGTAGCACATTAGGAATTAATGGGGAGTAGTAAAAACTGGATTTACCAAGTCAAGACATAATGGAAGCTGAAGTGGTTCTAGTTTGGGACATAAAATATGACTATTTTTCCTTAAGGTGCAGAAGTATAGTTTTAGTGTTATAAGGCAGCATCGAAAAAGAAGCTATTTCATATAGTGGAAGCAGTGGTGAATAAGTGATTTTCTGTAATCACTATCTGTAGATCAGGAACACAGGGAATCTGAAGGCAGTCACAGGATCGCAAAGTTGGGAAGGCTTGGTTCTGTACTGTAGAGAGATTAAGGCCTAACTATGGCCTGTACAAATTCAGTATCATTAGAGGCTGGGGTGTTGGAAGAGCTGGGCAAGGGAAGGTTGGAGTGAGTAGAAATGTCAGCTTAACTATTTTAGGGAAAGGAAGTGGTGCTTTGGTGGCAATTTTACTGCACACAAGTACAGTCTTGCAGGCTAAATAAGTCATAATTGGAGATATGGACTTAGTTTGCCAAGCTAGTAATTGCAGCCATCTTTAGCTTGTGGGTAGGACCATTCATGTACAAGGGGACGGCATACAACGCCCTTGCAGTGACACAAGTACCTATGTCAGACACAAAGGGGCAGGATTAGGGCCCAATAGAAAAAAAACTTTAGTAGGTGTACAAACTATTTGCCTTTCTGATCATCTTTCTCTCTATGTGGAATAAATAGACTGATTGATTGCAGAAGGCTGAAGATGAAGAAACATAAGGAAGGACACAAAAAGCATACAAAATATGGAAAGTACTCTCTCTCTTTCTCTCTTTATATTGGCTGTCATCTTCCTAAACAGTAGATACACTCAAAGATAACTTTGAGAACCAGATCTCTGAGAAAGCAGTCCTTCCTGTTCTCAGGAAGAAACCTTTTTAAATAAATGATAAATTACATTTTCTGAAAGCTACTTTATTATCAATATTAGCACTTTCTGTTCTAAAGGAAAACTTCCATTGTTTGCCAAAACAAGTACAGCTTAGGACAAAGAGCCATGCAGTAGCAAAGATACTGCCAACCCAAAATTAAAGTGGCAAATGTAAATAGAAAGGTTGTAAAAAACAGTTTTCTCCCTATATATATATATATATATATATATATATATATATATATATATTTTAAATGTCAGGACATAAAGTAGAAGATCAGTTGCAGAATGTAAAAAAAGAAAAGGAAAAGCACATCAGTACAATTGATAAATGCTCGTGAGGCTACAACCCACTGTTCTAGAATTAAAAGTAAAAAAAACACAGACACACACACACACACACACACACACACACACACACACACACACACACACACACACACAAAATGTATAACAATTTAGTGTGAACAGCATATAGCATACTGTGAGGCATTCCTCATATTGATCGATGCTGCAATATGTTCAGCTATATGGGTTATATCCTGCCAAGGATGTAAAAGCCGGCCAGCTTCCAAAGCTTCTAGGCACTTTCCACCCACCCAAACTGTCAGGCAGCTCCAGCTGAGATGAATAAAAGACAAGTTTGGGCATGAAATCTTTCAGTGGTTTACTGCTGCTGAAGAGTACGATTCTCTGAGGCTTTCCAGGATCGATAGTCAACTTGTGCTGTTCCTTTGCTGGGTAGAGAAGTTCTCTTTGGGGGAAAAAATTAATTTTCTTACTTGTGTTGCTGTTTTATCATTTTCCCTCTCAGGACAGTAACATTATTTTAAATGGCACGTTCATTTTTCCTATCACAAAAAACAGGATCAGGTACAGGGTAAGGTATCACCTCAAAAAGCAAAAACAATCCAAAATGAAGGTAGTGAATACGCCACAACTATCGAAGCAATCCAGGTAGACAAATGTAAAAGATTAAATCCTTTATTCAAAAAGCGCTTCATAGAACGCTTCATCAGACTTTAACAGAACAAAGAAAACTCATTCCTTTTAAATTCATAAGATGCACCAATAACATATCTTTCCCATGTCACATGTGTTCCACATAAAATTGCATCATTTACTTTAAAAGACACAAGAGAAAAAAAGTATATATATTAAATATGTACAAAAATCATATGTACAAGAAATATACATAAAAATATATACATAAAAACACATATAAAAACTCATTAAGTATACAAAAATAGCTTAATGTTTAAACGCCCTATCTAATAAAAAAGTTTCAGTGATAACTTATCATTGAGACCATGTCCTTTATCAGCAGCTAGCTTAATTATCCACCTTGCCTCCGTTCTCTCTGTTTTATTTCCAATATTGCCTAACCTCTCTGTCTCTAACAACTGTCCTATAACCATGAACCTAAATACATGTGTAATATCATTCTGCAGAGTGTGTTTAGCCAGGGCATTTCCCTCATTTTCCCTGTGGATAACATAAAGATGCTCCCTAACTCTTTCCCTCAATGTCCTATTGGTCTTACCTACATAGAAACAATGGCACTTTTTACAAGTAGCCAAATAAATCACATTTCTACAATCTGCATATTCGTTGAATTCATACCTGACGCCAGTGTCAGGATGTGTAAATACATTGGAATTCATTATATATCCACATTGATTGCAAGTACGACAGGCATATGTGCCCTTCCTCTGTGAAGTAACCTTATTCATAGGTACCTTATCATAACAGAGCAACCGTTTGAGAGACTTAGTATTTTTATAACTAAAGGCCGGTCTCTCACCAAATAAATCCTTAATATCATCATCCAATTGCAAGATGTTCCAATGTCTCATAATAATATTGACAATGGATGTGTTATTATTAGTAAAAGGAATAACTACCCTTCTTCTATCTCCTTTCTTTTCAATAGGTCGCTTATAGGTGTTTCCATTCCTCTTAATATATGGTAGTCCTGTCTGCTCACGTTCCATATCAACCATTAGATGAAAATCATTGCTACGATAGCCTCTATCCATAAAATCATGTTCTATAGCTACAACTGCTTCTGAAAAAACTTGATCATCACTAGTTATATGTGAATAACGTTTTATTTGGTTCCTGACAATATTCTTGTGTACATGTGGTGGGTGCATGCTACTTCTATGCAGGATAGTATTTCTCCTACATGGTTTCTTAAACACTTTAGTCTCAAAAACACCATCACATTTACTTAGTGTGACATCTAGGAAGTCTATTTTATCCTGTAAAACTGTGCTAGTTAGTGTAAGAAAAGTAGTAGTTCCATTTATATAAGTAACAAAATCTTCTAAACTTTCTAGATCACCTCCCCAAATCAAAAAAACGTCATCAACAAAACGTTTATAACATTTAATATACCTAGAGAAAATCAGATGTTCCAAAACATAGGCACACTCCCAATAGGCTAACACAAGATTGGCATAGGAGTTGGCACATGAGGTGCCCATGGCTACACCTTTAATCTGAATATAGTAATCACTGTCAAAGGTAAACACATTATAATTAAGAACCATTTCTAATAACATTGTAATCCTTATAACCTGACTATTATTTAACCCTTTACTAATTAAATATAACCTTAAAAAATCTAAAAATATTTCACTGGGGATACAGGTAAAAAGAGACACTACATCCAGTGTTGCCATGTAATCTAACTCTCCTATAGTTTTATTTTCATTGAAGGGTGCTAAGGTTTCTAAAAACTGTTTTGTGTCACGTAATGCAGATTCAGTAGAGTCTACTATAGGTCTCAATTTCTTCTCTAAATAAATTGACATAGTCTCTGTCAACCAGCCTCTACCCGATACTATTGGTCTAAGGGGAGGATCAACCATGGTCTTATGTATTTTAGGAAGACTTCTAATGGTTGGTATCACAGGTTTCTCAATTAAAAAATACTTATATAAATCATTATCAATAATGCCACACATCAGCATGTCATAAAGATCTGCATGCACTGTTTTAATTAATCTATCTAAATCTAATCTACTCAGTTTCTTATAGGTAGTCTCATCTGAAAGCATTTCTAGCATAGTATTATTATAATAGCTGGTATCAAGTAGTACAGTAGCTCCCCCTTTATCAGCTGGTCTTACTACTATGTCAGTATTAACCTGTAAATCCTGTAGCGCTAACTTCTCACTTCTGGTAACATTATAAAAATCTGGTTTAACTTTATTCCCCTCAAAAAGTTTCAAAAAATCATTATTGCACGTTTTTTCAAAACTTTCAAGTAACGGATATAGGGCAGGAATATATACTGATGGTTTCTTAAACAACATAGTGTCAGCATTCATCATATCATTTTTACCAAACTGTAAACCAAGTGCAACATTTCTAGTAAAACATTTAATGTCCACTACTAGGTTACTTACATCAACTCCTTGTGAGGGAATAAAAGACAGACCTCTATTGAGTATTTTCCTCTCACTGTCCGACAGTATGTGTGTAGATAAATTAACAATCAAGTCCTCACTACAGGTTTCAGGGCTTTCTTCTGAAACTTGAACTGCCCTCCAGATGTTTTCCTCTTCCTGGTTCCTTGTTGTGGAGTCTAATTCTGCCTTTGATTCGGACGAAAAGGGAGTGGAAAACGAAGGGATGTGGTGTCATTAGCTCCAAGGAACGAACCTCCACCTGCTACTGCTGTCGAACAAATGACTGGATATACATCGCCAGTGGAAGAGGAGTGCACATTCAAGCGTAGTTCCATACTCAACACATCAGCAGGAAGAGAAGACGTCAACGCGGAAGTGGTAGGAGCAGAAAGATCCGTACACGCAGCTGAAGGTATTGAAGCACTAGCACGTGTTGCATCATAAGGTGCCCTGGTGGATTCCCTCGGCCAGGAGAAAACGTTCCCCCTTGATTTATTTGGCTACTTGTAAAAAGTGTCATTGTTTCTATGTAGGTAAGACCAATAGGACATTGAGGGAAAAAGTTAGGGAGCATCTTTATGCTATCCACAGGGAGAATGAGGGAAATGCCCTGGCTAAACACACTCTGCAGAATGATATTACACATGTATTTAGGTTCATGGTTATAGGACAGTTGTTAGAGACAGAGAAGTTAGGCAATATTGGAAATAAAACAGAGAGAATGGAAACAAGGTGGATAATTAAGCTAGCTGCTGATAAAGGACATGGTCTCAATGATAAGTTATCATTGAAACCTTTTTTATTAGATAGGGCGTTTAAACATTAAGCTATTTTTTGTATGCTTAATGAGTTTTTATATGTGTTTTTATGTATATATTTTTATGTATATTTCTTGTACATATGATTTTTGTACATATTTAATATATATACTTTTTTTCTCTTGTGTCTTTTAAAGTAAATGATGTAATTTTATGTGGAACACATGTGACATGGGAAAGATATGTTATTGGTGCATCTTATGTATTTAAAAGGAATGAGTTTTCTTTGTTCTGTTAAAGTCTGATGAAGCGTTCTATGTGACGTGAAAGCGCTTACTTTTTGAATAAAGGATTTCATCTTTTACGTTTGTCTACCTGGTTTGCTTCGATAGTTGTGGCGTATTCGCCTCCTTCATTTTGGATTGTTTTTGCTTTTTGAGGTGATACCTTATCCTGTACCTGATCCTGTTTTTTGAGATATTGCTATTTTGTTCATATCAGGGACATGACAGAAGGAACCAGCAATGCATCTAATGGACTATTGGAGCCCAGACCATTGGGTCTAACTAATATGTTTTCAGTGGCTTTTAATCCTTTATTGAAATTGTCCTATGCCGAGCTAGCTAAAGCAGCTCTTACACATAAGGGTACTGATTGGCATTGGATACTTTGCAGCTAATGAGGAAATTGGAGGATGTTTTGAGCAAGATTAAGAATGCTCAATGGCAGAAAAGACATATGGAGGCATGCATTAAGTTTAAAGTGATTCCCAGAAGTCTTCGTTTATTGAAAATGCCTACCTTTGGTTCAGCTTATCCTGAACTGTTATCCAAGTGGCAACAGTTGAATCTTGGCACTAGCTATGCGTATATGAACCTACTTATTGAACAATACACTACCATAGAAAGTGAGCTTCAGACTGAAGCCCTTGCATTAGAGAAGAGGTTAACTGCTATTCTCACTGATATACAAAGAGAAGACTTTTATTCAGACACTATGACCACTATGCAAGCGCTAGACAACAAGTTTGTGTTAGCGAAGAAAAAGAAGCTAGAGAGAGACTGTCTGGATTTCTCGAGGGGGAACGTTTTCTCCTGGCCGAGGGAATCCACCAGGGCACCTTATGATGCAACACGCGCTAGTGCTTCAATACCTTCAGCGATCTTTCTGCTCCTACCACTTCCGCGTTGACGTCTTCTCTTCCTGCTGATGTGTTGAGTATGGAACTACGCTCGAATGTGCACTCCTCTTCCACTGGCGATGTATATCCAGTCATTTGCTCGGAACAAGTAGTACACAAAAAGACGACAGCAGTAGCAGGTGGAGGTTCGTTCCTTGGAGATAATGATACCACATCCCTTCGTTTTCCACTCCCTTTTCATCCGGATCAAAGGCAGAATTGGACTCCACAACAAGGAACCAGGAAGAGGAAAACATCTGGAGGGCAGTTCGAGTTTCAGAAGAAAGCCCTGAAACCTGTAGTGAGGACTTGATTGTTAATTTATCTACACACATACTGTCGGACAGTGAGAGGAAAATACTCAATAGAGGTTTGTCTTTTATTCCCTCACAAGGAGTTGATGTAAGTAACCTAGTAGTGGACATTAAATGTTTTACTAGAAATGTTGCACTTGGTTTACAGTTTGGTAAAAATGATATGATGAATGCTGACACTATGTTGTTTAAGAAACCATCAGTATATACTCCTGCCCTACATCCGTTACTTGAAAGTTTTGAAAAAGCGTGCAGTAATGATTTTTTGAAACTTTTTGAGGGGAATAAAGTTAAACCAGATTTTTATAATGTTACCAGAAGTGAGAAGTTAGCGCTACAGGATTTACAGGTTAATACTGACATAGTAGTAAGACCAGCTGATAAAGGGGGGGGTTACTGTACTACTTGATACCAGCTATTATAATAATACTATGCTAGAAATGCTTTCAGATGAGACTACCTATAAGAAACTGGGTAGATTAGATTTAGATAGATTAATTAAAACAGTGCATGCAGATCTTTATGACATGCTGATGTGTGGCATTATTGATAATGATTTATATAAGTATTTTTTAATTGAGAAACCTGTGATACCAACCATTAGAGGTCTTCCTAAAATACATAAGACCATGGTTGATCCTCCCCTTAGACCAATAGTATCGGGTAGAGGCTGGTTGACAGAGACTATGTCAATTTATTTAGAGAAGAAATTGAGACCTATAGTAGACTCTACTGAATCTGTATTACATGACACAAAACAGTTTTTAGAAACCTTAGCACCCTTCAATGAAAATAAAACTATAGGAGAGTTAGATTACATGGCAACACTGGATGTAGTGTCTCTTTTTACCTGTATCCCCAATGAAATATTTTTAGATTTTTTAAGGTTATATTTAATTAGTAAAGGGTTAAATAATAGTCAGGTTATAAGGATTACGATGTTATTAGAAATGGTTCTTAATTATAATGTGTTTACCTTTGATAGTGATTACTATATTCAGATTAAAGGTGTAGCCATGGGCACCTCATGTGCCAACTCCTATGCCAATCTTGTGTTAGCCTATTGGGAGTGTGCCTATGTTTTGGAACATCTGATTTTCTCTAGGTATATTAAATGTTATAAACGTTTTGTTGATGACGTTTTTTTGTTTTGGGGAGGTGATCTAGAAAGTTTAGAAGATTTTGTTACCTATATAAATGGAACTACTACTTTTCTTACACTAACTAGCACAGTTTCACAGGATAAAATAGACTTCCTAGATGTCACACTAAGTAAATGTGATGGTGTTTTTGAGACTAAAGTGTTTAAGAAACCATGTAGGAGAAATGCTATCCTGCATAGAAGTAGCATGCACCCACCACATGTACACAAGAATATTGTCAGGAACCAAATAAAACGTTATTCACATATAACTAGTGATGATCAAGTTTTTTCAGAAGCAGTTGTAGCTATAAAACGTGATTTTATGGATAGAGGCAATCGTAGCAATGATTTTCATCTAATGGGTGATATGGAACATGAGCAGACTGGACTACCATATATTAAGAGGAATGGAAACACCTATAAGCGACCTATTGAAAAAAAAGGAGATAGAAGAAGGGTAGTTATTCATTTTACTAATAATAACACATCCATTGTCAATATTATTATGAGACATTGGAACATCTTGCAATTGGATGATGATATTAAGGATTTATTTGGTGAGAGACCGGCCTTTAGTTATAAAAATACTAAGTCTCTCAAACGGTTGCTCTGTTACGATAAGGTACCTATGAATAAGGTTACTTCACAGAGGAAGGGCACATATGCCTGTCGTACTTGCAATCAATGTGGATATATAATGAATTCCAATGTATTTACACATCCTGACACTGGCGTCAGGTATGAATTCAACGAATATGCAGATTGTAGAAATGTGATTTATTTGGCTACTTGTAAAAAGTGTCATTGTTTCTATGTAGGTAAGACCAATAGGACATTGAGGGAAAGAGTTAGGGAGCATCTTTATGTTATCCACAGGGAGAATGAGGGAAATGCCCTGGCTAAACACACTCTGCAGAATGATATTACACATGTATTTAGGTTCATGGTTATAGGACAGTTGTTAGAGACAGAGAGGTTAGGCAATATTGGAAATAAAACAGAGAGAACGGAGGCAAGGTGGATAATTAAGCTAGCTGCTGATAAAGGACATGGTCTCAATGATAAGTTATCATTGAAACTTTTTTATTAGATAGGGCGTTTAAACATTAAGCTATTTTTGTATACTTAATGAGTTTTTATATGTGTTTTTATGTATATATTTTATGTGTATTTCTTGTACATATGATTTTTGTACATATTTAATATATATACTTTTTTTCTCTTGTGTCTTTTAAAGTAAATTATGTAATTTTATGTGGAACACGTGACATGGGAAAGATATATTATTGGTGCATCTTATGTATTTAAAAGGAATGAGTTTTCTTTGTTCTGTTAAAGTCTGATGAAGCGTTCTATGTGATGTGAAAGCGCTTACTTTTTGAATAAAGGATTTCATCTTTTACGTTTGTCTACCTGGTTTGCTTCGATAGTTGTGGCGTATTCACCTCCTTCATTTTGGATCATTTTTCCTATCAGTTTAAAAGTGGTGTAAAGTAACTGAAAACATTGTTTCCTGTGGGGAAATTCTTTTTATTTTACTTTTGTGGGGCAAGCACAGTGCTCTAACTTGCTTTTTCCTGTGCTTCTCTGTCAATAATGTAACATTTGTAGATTGGTAGTGTTTACTACCATTTGCAAATTGTCTTCCCTGGGAAAGATGCACTATTTTTGGCTTGACTATGGAAGAAGCATGGTCAGTCCTTCTTCCAAACATAAAAAGAAAAAAAGCAAACAGCCTTTGTCACCACAGCAGGCTAGCAATTTGTCTCAACCACAGGCAGGTGACTCTGCTGTGGACATTTGTTGTTGTACCTCAGACCACTCATCTCTTACCACAAATCCCTCAGAGTAGCACCTACAGCCAATATTGACTGGGGATTGTCCATCTCCTCTGCAACTGTTGGGGTCCCTTCAGTGGGCAAATGAGAGCCACTCTTGTTGATCATAGGAGAGCGAACAGGAAAGGATTCCCTATGGTGTCAGAATGCTGTGTCCATCCCTGGGGAAGCTGTTGCTGCCATTAGTAACATGGCTGGCCCCATTTTTCCTGTCAAAAAGAAACAGAAAATGTCTTTGGATAGGAGTAGTTTGTTGGGTATGGCCCAGGGTTTAATTCAGGCTATTGATCCTTCTTGTAAAGAGGAATACCTCTTTTCCTGAAGAGATTCAGTGTTATGAATCTGAACAGGAAGATGCAGGGAATGATTCAGGTTTTTTTCCTCAGATTTCTGATTCAGACTCAGAGGAGAGCTCAGTTTCTGATTCTTCCAGTGGGGGGTTCTGTTTCTCTGAGACTATTGCTAGATTATGTCAGTGTTTTCAGTGGGAGAACACTGAAGTTTCAGTTGTTACAAAAGGCTTTACCAGATCCTACACCCATTCCCTCTGTTCAGTATGTTTTACAGGATGTGCATTGCTGCCTGCAGTTTTCCTGACAGTAAGCCAAATGTCCCAAAAGGCAGCTAGAATGTATTAAGTTCCTTGGTCTTTTAAATTCTTATACACTGTTCCCAAATCTAACTCAGCAGCTACAGCTCTAGTTCATCCCAGTGCTGCTAAGCACCTAGTCAATTCCAATCCTACTGTTTCTGATAAGGATGGAAAATTATTGATAGCTATAAAAGTGATTCTGCAATTTGATTTTCAGAATTTTAAATTGTTAGGTTCATATGCTAGACTTTGTTCTGACTAATTGTGAAAGTAAGAGGAATGTTTTATTTGCAGTTTCTTCTTGTGCTGAAAAGGCTGCTTTAAACAATGTAATTTCTTCCATTGCACAGGTCACTACTCATTGTTTACACTGTGTGTATGACTCTGTTGATACATCTTCCAGGGCTGTGGCCACTGGTACTGTTTTAAAGAGGTCTGCATATCAGCATTGTCAGAAACACATGATGTTAAAAATTAGATTTTAAATTCAACCTTGGATAGAAATTTAGAATTTGGCCCCTCTGCTGCAGAAGTGATCAAAACGTGTGATGAAAAGAGGCAAGCTGATCCAGGGAATCTCTAAGATTTTCATCCCCCCTTTTCCAAATTTTCCGAGAGATTTTCCATCTTCTCATCCAGTTTTGGCAAAAAGCATAATAAACTGTCTCAACAAAGTACAAGTAAACAGACATTCATGAAGAGATTGCACAAGGGCATACCTTTCAACCATATATATTTTTGCAGAATGTCCAGATTTTCACCAGCAAATTTAGTTTTGTTCCTCATAAAATGTGGTTTTCTGGCAAATTACTGGGATGAGCTGAGAAATGAAATCACTAAATAATGGCACGCATTTGAGTTTCAGACTTCATATCCTTGAGAAAATGCATTTTAACACAAACCCTGTTATTCTAGCTGCTTTCTAAGTTTATAATAACAAACTGCTCCATCCTGGTCAAACCTCCACCCCCACCTCCTCAACTTGCGACCTTGAAGCTCCAGAGGAAACTGCTAACATCAATAACAATGTTTTTACCAAAACTATCCAATCACTAGCTAGCCAACTACCCTCCCCATCAGCTCCTTTCAGAACTCCTCCACAACCACTACCCCACTCCCTTTCGCCTTCCAAGCTGTATCTACATTGACCATCCGATCTCTAATTAACAAACTGAAGCCCACTACCCTGGTAGCTGATCTCCTCCCACCAGAATATTTACAAAAAGGGGCAGATGCCATTGCATATCCTGTCTCGATCATAATAAACTGCACCTTGATTAAAGCCACTATCCCCTCTCTCTGGAAGGTTTCCCATGTCATTCCCCTTCATAAAGGAGGGAATTCTTTAGACTCCTCAAACTTCTGACCAATAGTCATACTTTCACCACTGACCAAAATTATGGAAAAGTGCATCCACAACCAATTAATGCACTATCTCACCCAAAATAAACTACTGGCCAACTCTCGGCATGGTTTTAGGCCACACCACAGTACTACATCAGCCCTCCTATCCTTCTCTAATGTTATCATCAACCGAAACAATAACAAACTTACCTCAGCTCTATTCCTAGATTTCTCAAAGGCCTTTGATATGGTCAATCACCATCTGCTTTTCTGTACCCTGAAGGAACTGTCACTGAATAGTAGCTCTATTAAATGGCTCCACTCTTACCTGTCTGATAGCAAGCAGTTTTATGGCAGAATACCCTATCCACAAGTCTACCCATTACTCTAGGAGTCCCCCAAGGCTCCATACTAGGACCATTACTCTTCTCAGTCTTCATCAATGACCTCTCCACCATCACTCCCAAGGCCACCTGCATCCAATACGTGGATGACTATAGTTTAATATGTACCACCTCCTCCTCAACTGAGCTGATGACCCTAACCCAGAATACTTTCAATGATGTAGAAAAATGGTTTGCAAACCATCAGCTTCTATTAAACCCCAACAAAACTAAACTGCTCATCTTTTCCCCCACATGCAAATCCTCCTCACCACTCTTTACTGTAAGTACCAACAATGGCATCATTATATCCCCAGATACTCACACAAAACTCCTGGGTGTCACAGTCGATAACGCCCTAAAATATGATATCCATGTCAATAAAACCAACAAATCTGTCAACAAAAAACTGGGCTCCCTATACAGGATCAAACCCTTCCTCACTCCTTTTGCAAGAACCACTATCACTTGGTCCCACCTACTATCTACCCTCCTCTATGCATCCCCCCTCTTCACTAACCTGAACCAAGCCACCCTTTCCAAACTTGCTAGTTGTTACAACCATATTGCTTGATTTGCTACAGGTGCTACCTCTAGGACCCACCATTGTAACATCCTAACTCAACTAGGATGGCTGGAGTGGCCCAGTCTTCTCCGATACAACCAACTTGTAATAACCCACAAAATACTATATCAACCCAAAAAATCACCAGAACTAAATAAGATCATCAAACCATACAGCAACCTGAGGTCACTACGCTCTGCTGACAAACTGCTGGTACAAACAACTAAGAGCATAAATGTGACTGGGGACTCTCTATTCGCCACCTCAGTAGGCAAAACTTGGAATATGCTACCTGCCGAACTTACTCACCAATCCTCCTTAACCCAGTTCAAAAAAACCTCAAACTACAATTCCAACAGCATTGGCAGTGTCCCTGCTTAAACCCCGACTAATCACCACCCGCTGTTCCTGCAAACTCTCCCTAAGCATTTCAATCATATACTCTAATAAGTGTATGAATTCTTGAAGGGACTTAGCCCATAACTGCATGTATTATTGTCTGAAATTGAAGCCGCATGATTTTGATGTTGTTTACTATGTTTTATCTATGTTTGTCACCCTACTGAAAACTGCATATTATACTTATCTCTAAATGTTTCTATTGTTCCTAATGTATTTGTACTCTGCTTTCTGGAGCTTTTCTCCCCGGGCCTCCACTGAAAATGGACATATATCCAGTCGGACTTTCCCAGTAAACAAATGTAAAATAAATAAATAAGAGCAATATTTAAAATTTGTCCGTATTTTTGAGCTTTTGTCCCCCTATTATGTAAGGCTTTTTCCAGATTTCTTGGGCTAAGAGGTTAAGCGGTATGCACGGGCCTGCAAAAAGAAGTCTCATACTTCCCACAACCAAGGACAGTCCAACAAGCCTGAATAACTGTTCAAGAAGCCTTGTCACCCTTTCCCACCTTGGTCCCTTTTTTTCTTCTAGAAAGCCTGAATCTTCATTTTTATCTTTGGCAACAGACAGGTTTAGACAAATGGGTTCTGAAAATCATTTATTAAGATTATAGATGACAGTGGAAGGAAATTCTTTCTTGCCATGGGGTCATTCCTCGTCCTACAGATAAGAATCTTTTTGCACCAGTTCTTCATCACATATTGTTCAGAGTGACAAAACTAGTTTTGCCTTCCCATGTGTGGAAAGATTTTTATTCAAAGATGTTCTTAGTACCAAAGAAAAAATGCTTGAAGACTAGTTCCTGATGTTTCTTTCCTAAACATGTTTGTGATAATTCACAAATTCAGAATTATGTCACTTCACAACCTGTTACCTCTTTTTCCTTTTTCAATTTTCTGGTTACATTAGACTTACAGGATGCTTGTCATCACATCCCTGTTCATTCAGACTTCAGGCACGTCTTAAGGTTTTGTATTTCTGGATAACATTATCAGTTCTCTGCCTTACCCTTTGGACTAAACACTGCACCAAGAATGTTTACAAAGTGTCTAGCTCCTGTTAAAGCTCATTGCAGGCTATAGGGTATGCACATTTTTCCATATTTTTGATGACTTGCTTATTTTGCAGAGTCCTTTTTAAAGTGTTAGGAATTTCTCTCTTGTGGAAAGATCTCTTACATAAGCTGTGATTCGAAGAGAATATTCAAAAGTCTTTCTTGATTTCTTCACACAGGATTGTGTTCCTGGGATGTCACCTGGAAACCTCAGTTCAAATAGTTTTTCTTCCTCATGAAAAAATAGATCTATATCTAGATCTATTTCTTAGGTTTTCCATTCAGACTTTGGTAAATGTGAGGAAATATCTCAGGATTTTGGGTCTCATGGCATCTATGATACTTTTGATAGCATTGGCAAGACTCCACATGAGAAAGGTACAGTGGTATCTAAAATTTCTTTGGTCCCAGAACCAATGCCCTTTATCTTGTCAAATCCCAGTGCTGGGGTTTACCAAAGGAGAAATCATTTGGTGGAGACAACAGATATCTTTAAATTCAAGTCCCTCTTCTCCCTCCCTGCTCCAAAACAGTCAGTCAATACAGACAACTCAGATATTGCTTGGGGAGCAGTTCAGGAGGGATAAAAGTGCTGAGGGTGTGCGATGCCAAGGACAGGCACAAACACATAAATATCTAGGATATTCATGCCTTGATCAACGCAATCAACTATCTGAACCATCTTTGATCCCTGGGACCTCTTCAGGTAGTTATAGACAATACCGCAGTCATATGGTACATCAACAAGCAAAGGGAAACCAGGCTGTACCTTCTTTTACTAGCTATGTTAGCTTGTGTTATAGCGTCACAACACAGTCTCACTGTACAGGCATCCTACTTCCATAAGAGCAAAACTGTGTAGCAGAGAAGCTAAGCAGGACCAGGGCAGACCCTCACAAATGTAAACTAAATTGGGGCTCTTCCAATATTTCATCCCTCTGTGGGGAGTTCTTCAAATAAACCTATTTCCCTCTTTTCTGAACAATCAGCTGGCAGGATTTTGTTGTAGGACTCCATGTAAGAAGGCCTGGAAGACAGATGCCCTTTCTTTTCCTTGGACAGGAATGTTCCTGTATGCTTTTCCACCTGTCCCACTAATATCCAGGCTACTTCTTAAGATTCAGAAGGAATCCTCAAGATCATTGTGGTGGCTCCTTTCTAGTCCAGGCAAGCATGGTACTCCTTTCTTTTGGAAATGAGCAGGGGCAGTTACCACAAGCTTCCTCACTGGCTGGATCTATTCACACAAGAACAGAGGTGTTTGATACACCCCAGCATCAATTGACTGCAACTGACTGCCAGGATGATAGGGTCTTGATTCTTTTTAGGAATCTGTTTACTGTGTATATAAAACAGATACTAATAAAGACAAGAAAGCCTGCTTCTAAAAAAATCATATATTAGCAAATGGAAAAGGTTTTCTAGTTGGTGCCAGCAAAATAACTAGCAACCATTCAGAGCTTGTTGTTCTCTGTTTTTACAACATTTGTGTGAATTATTATATGGACTTTCTTTTTCTTCTATCACTGTCCATTTATCAGCCATTTAAGCATGTCTATCCATGGATCCTCCTCTTTCAATACAGTCTCATGTTAAAATGTTTTTAAAAGGGGTTTTGTATCTTAGGTATCCGAGAAAACTGGTGGCCCATCCTTGGGAGCTTAATTTCTGTGTTAGAGAAGCTAACAATTGTTACATTTAAACATGATAACATGGCTGACTTCAGGTTCTTAACATAGAAAACAGTGTTACTGATTGCTGTGAGCTCTGTAAGAAGGGTATCTGAGTTGTACACTCTTATGGTGAGTCAGTCTTATCTAATTTTCTATTGATACTGGGTCTCTTTGAGAACTAATCCTTATTTTATATCTAAAGTGGAGTCCATTTTTACTTTAAGCCAAACTATCCATCTCCCCATTTTCTTTCCTGAACCTAAAAATGAGGGAGAAAGGATACTCCATTCCATGGATGTCCACAGACAACTCAGGCACTGTCTTAACAGAGCTAAGTCTTTCAGATATTCAAATCAGTTGTTCATTTCTTGCGAAGCAAGAAGGGATAGCCTGTGTCAAAATAGACTATTTCCAAATGGGTGCCTAAGGCTATTACCTTTGCTATACTCATCATAAAATTATTCCAGACAGGGTCAAGGCCCACTCTACCAAGGCCTTGGCTTCAATTATGTTTTTTGGAAAGGGCTGCCTTTACTAGGTCTAGATCAGGCTTTGCTAGGACCATTCTTCAGGGGCTCCTGGACTCTTCTCTTTCCACCTCCCAAATGTAGTTAACTATGATAATCTACCCATATAGCTGAGGCTACTACAGTAGTGATCAATATGATGAACATAATCCAGTTGTGTAAGTAAACTTACCATAACAGTAGATGTTTGAATGATTGTTGCAGCAGTAGCTTCTCTCTCCCTCCATCTCCTTTGTTTTTGGTGTGATTTTTATACCAGGGAGTGAACAGTCATTTTTTGTTGTTCCAACTTTGTTTTTTCCGGCCTCAGCCTCCCTCTGTCTGTTGACAGGAAAGCTCTGAAGGGCTTCATGTCCAATCTTGTTTTTATAGTCAGCTCAACGTGAGCTACCTTACAGTTTGGACACATGGAAGGTGCCCTGAAGCTTTTGAAGCTGGACAGCTGTTATATCCTTAATAGGATATAACCCATATTGTTAAAAATACTGCAGCAGTGATCATTTGAGCATCTACTGTTAAGCTAAGTTTACTTACACAACTGTACTATTTCTGCCCTTAGTAATTGGTTTCTCAGGCACTGGTCTCATTACCAACCCTTACTAGGCATGAGTAAATCTCATAATAACCCAGATCCCAAATGAATTTGCAAAATCTCAAATGACCTACATTTCAAAGTGTAAAGCTGAAATGCATCCCAGACTTAAAACTGCATATACTTTGACTGTTTTTATAGAGCACAAGTGACGCTGTGCCCATTACTTAGTACTTAAGTATTCTCACTCCATTTGCGCAACCTCCATGAAAATAAAATAAAATCAAATAGACGTAGACTGAAATTGGTGTTACATTTCAATGATGTCCAGGAAATGAATTCCAGTAAAACAAATCCATGACACTGTTTATTGCTATAATATTTGAATTTCTATTTCAGTTTAATTAAGACCCTATTCACTAAGCACTATATATGGCAATAACATAAAACAGAGAAAATAAAAAGATTTGATTGGGCGTGTTATCTCTAAATACAAGATCAATTAAATAAGACTTAGGGGGATTTTCAAGTCACTGAGGAAGCAGATTCTAGATGAACAGGGTCTGGTAAGCAAATTGTTCAACTCTCCAGGTCTTTAGCTGTGCTCAGGGAGCTACTAACAAGTTACCAGAGTACAATACCCGAAGGAGGTAAAATAATTAATTCCCTCAGGTAAGAGGAGCTCAAGCCATGCAAGGAAAGAAAAACAACACCGGCATTTTAAAATCAATATGATACTATACTGGAATTCAGTACAACTTGAGCCTACTTGAAAATAATGGTGTGAATGTTAAGTATCACTGAGTAACTAGGCTGTAAATATTTGCTCCACCTGCAAATATGAATCTCATTGCCAAAGAATTCTAAGTAAAGGGCATTACAATATTCAATGAGAAAGAAAACAAAGACATGGCTTACAGCTGTAAGGTCCTGAAATGGTAAAAGGTACTTAATTGTAACAATGATCTTTAGATGAAACTATGAATACTTGATCAAAGCTTTACATCTGGTTTGAAATATCAGTTAATCATCAGTGCTAATACCAACATTGTGCACTTCTGGTACAAACTTCAACTTACATACATGATAAATGGGGGAAGTGGCAACGTGAATGTCTCTGTCAAGACTATATGCACAGCCAAAGTCTGCATATTGGATAGTCAGTTTCAATGAGCTACTCCTAAGTCAGTTATGTATGGCCTCCAAATCATCTGTGAGGAAATACATACTCATCATATGTTCCTAAGGAAGACACAGGTAAATACATTGTCATGTTGCTTGCATATCAATGGTGAAGATCTTTCCTCTTTTAATTAGACCTCCAAGGGGAAATACAAACACTGTGAATCATTACAGATCAGAGCAAATGCTGTAGTACTTCACACTCTGAATTGTACAAACAAGAGGAATTCAGACCTCAAACTGCTCTCTGAACATGTCCAGATATGTAGGAGTTGAACCAGTCTAAGACAGTTAAGGATAGAACACAGTTAAGAATGCACTTCACAATGTCAAATACTACCAAGAGAAAAAGGTGTTTCTATAAAGGTTAAAGTCATTGATCTCCAACCAAGAAGTAATCATTACCTACCCTAATGAAGACAGTCTCACTACAATGGTGTGTCTAAGAACTGAATGGATAGAGATCCTTAACGTCAAGAACCAAATGTGATTCAAGTTGCTCCTAAGCCTTTTTGATAACCTTGCAATATAATTGGGTTTAAAACATGGCATCCAAAAGTAGCTTCTTGAGAACCAGGTTAATTAAAATTAACATTAGAAGAGAAGAAGAAGACCAAGAACTCATAAAAGATACCAAAGTTAGATAGTTTCAAGACATCTAGGCTGAAAATGACCAGCATGAAAGGAGAGGGTTTCAGTACACAGGTAGTAGGGTGAGTCCCCAAGAGTCAAAGACAACAGTTAATTATAATCAGGAATATCACATGTACTGCAGGAAGAATTGCTGAAAACCAAAACCATAGAACAGTCCATGGCATCTGGAGGAGGCATCACAGACATTATGGTGGCAAACAAGTCCCTAAAAAAACAAGCATCCACCTCAAACTGCTGTGATGTAAAGGCTTCATGCCTGGTTAGACAGACCTGATGCACAGAATATCTACCACCCAAAATAACACAGCCAGTCAGTTTGACATTGCTGATATCTTTATGATTACAAAGTGTGCCTTTTTATGAGAGATCTCTGAATGTTAATGGGCATAATGTTCATTTAATTCATGACTACGACTGAAGAGGTAATGCCCATCTAGCTTGAGGCTTTGACTCCAGACACCCACATGCCTCCATTGATTTTCCAACATTCTTCCCTCAAGCCTCAATGTACAGATCTCAGCCTCAAAACTATGGCTTATGAGCCTTGAGAGGAATGGGATGTACATGAGAAAGGGCAAACAAGACCAGAACAAAGGTCAGTTACTTACTGCACTGAGTGTCCAAAATATTCAAATTGCCAGCACTGCTATGCAGATGGAGGTGAAAGATTGCTGACAAAGGTAAATCAGATGAGACTTTCAAAGACTATGGCACTCGCAACAAGGGTATCAGGAAAACAAATAAAATGATCAGATCAACAGATCAACTCCAATCCCTAGTCAGATGTCATCACTCACAGTTGGGTAATCCAAATATCCTCAATGATGGGTTGCTGAAATGATTACCTGAATTAACTTCATTTGCTTCATAATTCATAGAACTTCCCCAGTCTGAGTCATCAGCTCATCACTGATTCATATGCTTAAGTGAGTGCCAACCCAGAAGGTTTAGATAACATAAAGTCTAGTAGAAAAATTATGGAACTCTTGTAGGAAAGTTCTCATACAGTGGGGTGGAGGGTAGAAGTGGAGAAACTTATAGTTTGTTCCTTTACTCAGTACATAGCAGACTTGTTTTAAAATAAATAGATGACCCATTCCCAGTCCTGTCTCAGCTAGGGATTTGAAAAACAGGAACTCCTAAAGGCATTGCAGCTGTCAGGCAAGACTGAAAGTCATAATCGAGCTACATCACCATTATAAATTTAAAGTTGAGGTCATGCAACAAGTCCAAAATAATCCTGATCTTATTGTGAAAAGCCACTCTATTTGTATATAGCACCCTGTATGGGACCAAGGGGGAATATGGTCTCATCTACCAGCCTGAGATGCCAACCAAATAGGACCCCTGAGAACAGCCCAGGAAAAGATTAATGATGCTCAATGAGATCTTTCACTGAGTGGGAATATGAAAGAGGTCCTCATCTGTACTATGGATGTATACCCAGGAGAGACCATAAAGGCTTACCTTCAGCTGTACCTCCCAACCTGCTGATACTGAAAATGGGAACAAAGGCCATTGAAAAGTATGTACATCCAGCAAAGAATGTGGACATCTAATTAGCATGCAATTTGAATACCAAATGCCACATAACTCTTTCTACTTCCAGTAGGAATGTGGGATATTACTCAGAAGTACATGTTCAAAAAAGAGAGCATGACAAACCTGATGGGGAATAAATGTACATTATCAGAGAGAACATGAAGACATTAATAAACTGTACTGCAAACTTCCACCTCCCAAGGTTATTTTTTCTTGCTTCAAACCAAGGAAGATGTACAATGCGTGTCCTCTTTCTTTATATTGTTGCTGTCACTAGTACGTTGGTCATATAGTGTGGTTTTCCGTGTTCTACACATCTTCAAAAATCAAAAGTGATGAGAGGGATTCAGAAAATTGTGTGAAGGGGTAACTCAAATCTGAAAATAGGGACATGCTTCCAAATGAGGTACATTTTATGCAGGGGTAAATCAGGCCTTAAAATAGGAACGCTTCTCCAAAATAGGGACAGTTGAAAGGTTTGAATTCAACATCAACCCATATGTGTGTGCAGAAAAAGTATGTGTCTACAAACTTGAAAAAAAAAAAAAGTAAATAGGCCTAGAGAATAATGTTAGAGAAACACTAACAGAGCATTGGTTAAATAAGAAATAAATCTTAAGTAATGCTTAATGAATAAAAATCAAACATCAAAAAACAAAATAAGTGATAAGGCTGGTCTATGAAGCTAGACAAGTAGGAAAAAATCAGCAAAAGTAAAATCGGGTATACAAAAAGCCTATAGAAATAAAACAGCAATGCCTTAGGCTGGAATATAGCACAATGCAAGAAAAACAAGTTGATAAGCAAACATCCAGATATAAGATGACACTGTCATTAATTATACTGAGCAGTGTTTAGCAGGAAGGGTGAACAAACAGAATAAGTAATGCAGTAGTGTTGCATGAAAGTCAGGATAGCATGAGCTGTGAAAAATGGCTTTTGTCAGGGTTATAAATATGATCTTATTCAAATCCACTCAATTTATATGTCTTTTGACAAGAAGTCACTTGGGGTGACTGAGGATTAATTTATTGACTTACATTTTCCTGACTTCAGGAGGCTGAAAGTACAGATTGCACAATGTCACCTGAAGAAAAATGGAAAAGTGGAAGACGGTGCTCCGAATTGTCATACAGTCATGGCACAGTGTGCTGACTGCCATTTTATCACAGCTATTCAGGCATAACAATACTTAGTCAAAATTGATGCATCAAGGAACTTTCCCTGAGAAGCAACATGGAAGGTAGAGAGGATCTCCATGTGCATGGGGATTGCCTTACTCCAGGTAAAGTAAGTTATATTTAAGTGCCAATTCATCTAATTAGCTACAATGAAGCTATATTCCAGAAGTGTGATTTAATGAAGTTTAATATACCTGTTTTGAATTGCAAGTCCAAGCTATAAACAAATTAAACAAGGTGATACACATGTAACAGTAAAATGAAAAACTTGCTGTTACATATTAAAAGCATTTTCTAAAGTACGGGGCTAGTCCCCCATCACCCCAATATGGGGACTGCACCTCACAGGCCCCTGTTACTTATATTTGTATATTCCCACACAGAGGAGCTCACATCCAGAAACTATTTTTTTTTTGTATTCAGTTAGCAATTTGTGTAGGATTCTTGTATGATTTATTGTAGCCTATATAAGTCTTACTTTACAAATGTGTCTTTTATAATGCTGATGAAGCTTTTATAGTAAAACCAGTTTGCTGAGGATATAGGAGCAGTTGATCTAAAACTAATTTTATTATTTCGAGTGCTGGTACTTTTGACCATCTTTGTGTCTTTGTGTGTGCATGTGCATGTGTGTGTGTATATACACGCACGCAGACACACACACACACACACACACACACACACACACACACACACACACATGAAGATATATTGGTCAAATTCATTTAGATGAATTAAGTTGGCAGCTTTCCTGTTGATTTAATTTAGTTGACAGAAAAACTGATTGACACTTGTTTGAGATTAACATAATACTGTCTTGGGGACTATACCTTTATTCCTGATACAGTGCAGTCCTGGGTTGGGAATATCTAAGTAGTGGGGGCTGCAGCCCACTATATTGCAACATGTTTTTTGTATCATATACTGCAGAGTTATTTCTTGGGAGTGTGTATGTTGCTTTGTTGATGTTACATGGTTGGCCTTTCCTTTTTCATAGCAATAAACTGAAAATATGATTATTACTTTATCAGTAATACCTTTGTGGCTTACCCACATCCTTGCATTCCAGAGAATTTTCTGAAAAATCAACTTAAAAAGCATAAGATAAGCAAATGTAAATCTTATGTGAACAAGAAAAGCTATTAAAACTGTGCAAATAGAAACATTATCAGTAAAACGTATTCTTCATAGTGATAATAGTGCAGTCACGGTGTTTCCATAAATTCTATATTACAATGCACACAAACCCAGACTTATATTTTTAAACGTTTACAAATCGTTATATCTTGGAAACTATACAACTTAGACATACATTGTTAGCATACTTTTTGTTAACCAGACATGACAGCAATAAATTCCATTCTGAGTGTGTGTTTATTGAGATATTTGCAGAAATATGAAAATGTATGCTTGATTGTATCAGCATATGCTTATGATGCAAATATCAATGAAAGGTTTCCTCCACAATATTGAAGGTTTCACCTGATGCCATGCAATAGTCTTGTTTTGTGAAATATTAAGTACATAATATTGCTTATTTCCATAAGTAGCAACAAATGATTAGCAGTTATTTCCAGTATAGTGTGATAGAAACAGACAGACAATTTATTTTCCTGTCTCCCACTGTGGCATTTCACACCATATCCCTCCATAGCATACAGGTATCTCAGTTATGAAAAAAATGAGTGTAAATATGAAAATATGTATAATAACTGAAAAGCAATGATGAATTTCTTTACTGCAGGACATCCTAGATTAACAATCGTCATGCCATTTTGTTAAATAGTCCTTTCCCTTTCTAATGTCACCTATCAGGAGCTGGTAAGTTACTTAGTTAAAGAAGCCAGCCCTAAAAAGTTCTGGATACCATAAAGACCTATGGATGTTAACTGGAAGTATACCAAAAGGTGCTACAAGCTTGAATTATATATGCAGTTATGGATATAGATCCAGATATAGATATAGATATAGATACAGTTATAGATATAGATTTATATATAAATATATAGATATAGATTAGCTACAGATATATAGATGCAATTATAGATATAGATACAGATATAGATAACTAGATATAGATGATACAGATATAGATACAGACACAGATATAGATATATAGATACAGATATATACATACAGATATACATATACATATATATATATATATATATATATATATATAATATATATATATATATATATATATATATATATATATATTATATATATAAATATATGCAGATATAGATATACAGATCTCTCTCTTTCTCTCTCTCTCTCTCTCTATATATATATATATATATATATATATATATATATATATATATATATATAGATATACTAACTCCACAGTTGCTTTCCCTGTACCTTGGGTAGTGTGAAATTCTTCAAGTTACAGCAAGTTTGGGCTTAGTATATCTTTTCCCATAATTATATTTAACTTCTAAGAGCTTTTGAGAGCTTTTTGACTCATACTGTCTGGACTCAGATTTACTGAGGGAACCCGTGCTGCCTTTCATTTAATTAAAACAAAAAAACAAGATGCTACAACTTTTTAGTTCTTTTATTAAGTTAAAGAGGTGTGGATAGCAAAACCCATCCAGCTCTACCAGTGCTTTTATGACTATTTTTATCTTAAGAAAATTCAGCCAATTAATTTCAGTTTACTCTCTTCCAGTATTTAGTCTATGGTCTCATGTAGTTCGCATCCATACATGCATTTTCCGATAACATGCTTTGCCCCTTACAGCATCATGGGGTTCCTAGTGTCTTTCTCTGCAGCCAATGGATACAAGGAATTGTAACCCATTCTATGAAGAGGTCTGTCTCAGAGCATACACTTTCACTTGTTCACACATATGCATACAGGCAAGCACTTTACTATCTCGAAATACTGAAATCTCGAATTTCAGTATCTTGAGACAAAAGTGCTGAAAGCGCAGTTGAGCGAAAGTGCACTTGCTTGAATTTGGAATGTCGACTCCGCGTTTGTGGTAGCGCATGATGTGGGATTTACTGTGTTGGTAAGGTGTGGTATGATGTAGGACATGTTTTGCATGTCGCTGTGTGGTTTTGTATGGTGATTCAGGTAACTGCTGTTTTTTAAGCATTTTGGGTAGGGGTTTGAATGTGTGTGAGTGTTTTGGGAAGTTTTAGGTATAGGTTAGGGTAGGTAGGTAAGGGTGTGAGTGTGTAACTGTTGAGAGAGGTGGTGTTTGTAAGTATGCGATGTATATTTGTGCAAGGGGAATATAGATTATGTAGTGGTGGATTTAATGTCTTTGTCTGTTTAGTGCAACCTCGGAGTTAGTATATATAAGTAGCGGGGGCGTGAGGGACACAGCCCACCACATGGAGGTGGAAGGGGGGGCTTGCCCCCCTGCTTATATGCAGGTTAGGTGTGTCTGTTTGTGTTGTTGTGTATGTGTGTGTTTATTGGTTTGTTGTAGTGTGAGGAGGAAGGTGTGTGTATTTTTGTTGGTGTGGTGGGGGGTTTATTTAAAAGTCGCTATCTTGAATTTCACACTTTTGGGATTTCGGTATTGTGACTGTTTGGCTTTATGCTCTCAGGATACTGAAATTTAAGATTTCAGTATTTCAAGATTATAATGTGAATCCGCATACAGACACACACATACGCACACACACACACACACACACACACACACACACACACACACACACACACACACACACACACAAAAACACACACTTATGGGCAATTAGTAGAACAACTGAACTACCATGTCTTTGGGAGGTGGCAAAAAAAAAAACAGAATACCCAAAAAAACAACATGAATGCAAGGAGGAAATGTACACCAGCATAAAAAGCACCCAGGATGAGAATCGAACTGGAGAACGTTTTGCTGTTAGGTTGAAATGTTATTTCTTGTGTCATAGCATTTCCAGTACATATATATATATATATATATATATATATAAATACACATATACATATATATATATATATATATATATATATATATATATATATATACATATATATATATATATATATATATATATATATATATATACATATTGGTTAAACTTGTACTGACAGAAACAGTCATTAGAGGCAGCTAAGCAGTTGTTAAGCACAGCTTTTTATTTAAAGGCTAATGAAAATGTTTTCTTGCAGCTTTGGATAAAATATTAAAAATCATGCTTTCTCAGAGGTGTGGATATAACTCATTCTCTCCAATGGAACTCTAGAAGTTTGCACTATAACTTCCAATGGGTGGAGTTTGAGGTTTTTGATAAAATAAAAATATGTCTCCACATTTCAAACAAATGTTCATATCCCTGAAACCATAGAGGTTACCAAAGAAGTATAAAAAGACAACCTCTTCAGCACAAACTATTTTTATAGTGGCATCATTCTTTAGGTTCTAGCTCTTAAAATGGATTGTATAAGTCACAATAAACACAATAACTATAAAGTTTGTAATATTTTGTTAATAACTTATAGTATCTCTGCAGCCATTCACACACATGCTGTCAGCCGCATTTTGTTCATTCAGCTGAGATCTTTCATATGAGGCTAAGCCGTTCTGCCACTTGTTTTTTCGGGTCTATATTAGATCAGCAAATGCTTAAAAAACCGAATGCTGATTGATCGAACTTATTTAAGTGAATGTTTCAAATATCGAAGCAACAGAAACCTGTATTTTTTCCTAGGGAAAGAATTTGGTTGCCCGTTTCTTTTGCTTCGGTATTTTCAGTGCTGTGGTGGAAAGTTACGGGTCGGATTCAGGTAAGTGTGCGATTGTGTGGATATGAGTGTTAGGGTGGGTTAGGTGAGTTAGGGTTAGGGCGCGGGTTAGGTATGTGTGCGATTGTGTGGACGTGAGGGTTTGGGCGGGTTAGGTGAGTTAGGGTTAGGGAGCGGGTAAGGTGAGTGTGCGATAGTGATGGACCTTAGGGTTAGCGTTTGGGTTAAGGTAAGTGGATAGTTAGTGGTGTGTGTATAGTTTAGTGTAGGGTTAGGTGTCAGATTTTAGGTGTATGGGTGTGGATTGCTGTTTGTTTTGTGTGCTTGTGTTGTTTATATGTTTTGTTTCAGCGATTTTTTTCCCTAGGAAAAAAAATCGCTGATCTGACAGTTCGAGATTGTAAGCTTTCGCTTACATAAGTTTGATCAATCAGTGTTCGCTTTTTTAAGCATTCGCTGATCTAATATAGACCCAGTTTTTCATATATTTAGAGAAATATGAAACTTATGACAATATAAATAAATGTTATATAAACAACAATTAATATCTATTTACCTGCACTAGACAGATGCCAAGTATTAGTGAAGTTATATTGCCTGTCATGTAACTTTAAGATGAAATCTTTCAATAACTTGTTTGTAGCATGGTTTTGGAATTATTAATCTAAATATGGATAGGCAATATCAGATGTGTACAGGCATCAGTAGGATATAACTAGAGAAATGGAGGCATCACTAGGCATTAATCGGTTAAACAATAAATTCAGTGCATGTAAAATTCACAGTCCAGTTCTCCAATTGGTTTCCAAAGCAGTTCAGTAGTTATAGGTTTCAGACTTTCAACCATCTTTCTTACACAGGCAGGTAGTTTCCCTCTTTATCAGGACAACAGCTTCTCAAACACAACTTCCACTCTCCTCAAGTCCCTGCAGGCTGCCTTCTCTCTTCACTTATAGCTGTCTAGAAAGTCATTCTGCAGAATCCTTCCAAGACCACAAAGGTCACAAATCGGCCTTGCCTACTGTGGAAGTTATACTTCCAGGGGCAAGCACATCAATTAAAAACAAACACTGGTAAACTCAAACCAAGGCAGCTCTCCAGAATCGGCAAACCTTTAATAGACCAGTGTCAACGAATAGCAGCAATAATACACTTGAACACTTAAACAAAGCATCCATATAAGTGAAAAACTACAGATTAACTTAGCGCTTTCTCCCATTAGTCAAGTCGGGCATCATCAGAGTAAACCAGCATAATACTAAAATAATTTCAAATGCTGTTCCCGCCCTCGTAATTAACCAATCACTTTAGTTAAGAAACTAAATTGGAAACAATGTAACCAGTCTAAACTATGAAATGTAAATATATCCACACTAAAAATGGTCTCAATCAATGACATTCTACCTCATACAGTATAAATACAGCTAATACAACAACACTAATACATTCCATACTTAGTTTTGTTGTATTTTAAAATCAAATAAATAACGATTTGTGTTTTAAAATACTAGACAGGGAAATGAAACCATTAATACCTGGAGGTTTTGAGGCATCTAACCTAAGTTGCCACATAGTCTCCCTTCACCTCCAGAAAAATCTTAGCATTACCCCCTCTGTCACTGTCAGGTATTCTATCTACAACAAAAAATATTTTTTTTTTAAAATTAGAACAACTAATACTATGCATATTTAGTTTTATTCCTAATGTCCCTTAAATGCTCTAAAATTCTTAACCTTAATTTTCTTATAGTTTTCCCCACATAAAAAGTGGTGCAGCTTAAACAAGTAGCGACGTAAACAACCCTCCTGGTGTTGCAGTTACAATATCCTGGACACTTAATAGTTTTGTAAAAGTTATGGACCGCTACGTATGGACCATTGTTGATAAAGTTACATACACTGCACGAACCCCATTTACTCATCTTAGACCTCTTGTAGGGTCCAGTATTGCTATTCTCTTTTTCCATCAGCGCCTTTAAATTCATACCCCTACTGTATGTAAACAGTGGCGAATTCCCTATAACACGTGTAGTGTCCTTATCCAAAGTGCAGTGCCATGTGTCCCTAACAATTGTAGTAATACAATCTAATTGCCCATTATAGGGTAAAATCATAGCTCATTTTGGGTGACACGTGTCAGTGGGTAAAGTCAAAGAAATGATTTTAGTAACTGAGGAGCATGATGCTGGTTTACTCTGATGATGCCCGACTTGACTAATGGGAGAAAGCGCTAAGTTAATCCGTAGTTTTTCACTTATATGGATGCTTTGTTTAAGTGTTCAAGTGTATTATTGCTGCTATTATTGCTGCTATTCGTTGACGCTGTTCTATTAAAGGTTTGTCGATTCTGGAGAGCTGCCTTGGTTTGAGTTTACCATACTTCCAGGGGCAGTTTGTTCCCCGACTAATCACTATGAATACTTGCCGGACTCTGACTTGGCTGCCTGAAATGTCTGTATTTTACTAGATAATGCCCCTTCTGGTATAAGTCACTGTATCATCAACAGACATTGCATACACTATATTAAAATACATACAAAATTACATCATATGATTTATTAACACAAAGTCAGTGAACCTTGGTTTGCACTTTTATACAAAATGGCATTCAAACAATAACACAAGCTTCAACATGCATTGAACAGATATTACCTCATACCTAGGACATTGTTAGGTACAAAACAATTAAGCAAGAGACTTACAAGCCTGGGTGTATGGCTAGATCTGTTGAATGCAAGGCAGCTGATGGCACTGGTTGCTTTGGGGTGCTGACCCCAATTTCTGATTTTCTGTTTTAGTTCCTTGTTCTTGAAAATCTGCTCATACACAAGCACAGAGTACTGAGGAAAGCTGAGACAGAAAAAATCATCTTAATCCACTCATTCAACTGTTTTCAAAACAGCCTGGCAACAAGCTTACTCCACCAATCCATGGAGTTCTTTCAGTCTGTTTGTATGGACATTAGAAATGTCACTCAACAAGCATCTCACTGGACAGCTGCTTGAAGTAGTAAAGAGCCTTTCCTATTGTCTCAGGCTGCTTCAAGTGACTGAGATAATTTGAGATTGAATGTGAAAGGCATTTTCTGTGGTAGTCCAAGAGGAATGAGTGTGGGAACAAGTATTTTATTTTTACCCCTTTCATAAAGTATATTATTTTTGTACAGCCAGTGTAACTGCTGTTGGCAGAATTCAGGAAGATTTGTGGGTCTGGGTGTGGTTGAGGTCAGCATAGTTGCTCTCAATTGTCACTGATTTTGCAGAATGTCTCTAATTTTTTTTAAATCATATTTTGATCTATTGCGCATAAAGGTTGAGGATTTTCTGTCAT